>NW_028225765.1:0-172967 GCF_052327205.1 Somniosus microcephalus
TGTGTAACCGTTTCGAGGGGCTGAATGGCCTCTACTGTTCCCTGTGTAACAGGCTCATGGGCTGAATGGCTTCCTCCTGTTCCTGTGTAACAGGCTCGAGGGGCTGAATGGGCTCGTCCTGTTCCTGTGTAGCAGGCTCGAGGGGCTGAATGGCCTCTTTCTGTTCCTGTGTAACAGGCTCGAGGGGCTGAATGGGCTCGTCCTGTTCCTGTGTAGCAGGCTAGAGGGACTTAATGGGTCTCCTCCTGTTCCTGTGTAACAGGCTCGAGGGGCTGAATGGGCCTCCTCCTGTTCCTGTGTAGCAGGCTCGAGGGGCTGAATGGCCTCTTTCTGTTCCTGTGTAACAGTTTTGAGGGGCTGAATGGTCTCCTACTGTTCCCTGTGTAACAGGCTCATGGGGCTGAATGGCTTCCTCCTCTTCCTGTTTAACAGGCTCGAGGGGCTGAATGGCCTCCTCCTGTTCAAATCTAACAGAATCGAAGGGCTGAATGGCCTCATCCTCTTTCTGTGTAACAGGCTCGAGGGACTGAATTGCCTTCTCCTATTCCTGTGTAAACAGCCTAGAGGGACTGAATGGGCCCCTCCTGTTCCTGTTTAACAGGCTCGAGGGGCTTAATGGGCTCCTCCTGCTCCTGTGTAACAGGCTAGAGGGACTGAATGGGCCTCCTGCTGTTCCTGTGTAACAGGCTCGAGGGACTGAATGGGCCTCCTCCTGGTCCTGTGTAACTGGCTCGACTGGCTGAATGGGCCTCCTCCTGATCGTAATGTAACAGGCTCGAGGGGCTGAATGGCATCCTCCTGTCCCTGTGTAGCAGGCTCGAGGGGCTGAATGGGCCTCCTCCTGTTCCTGTGTAGCAGGCTTGAGGGGCTGAATGGCCTCCTCCTGTTCCGGTGTAACAGGCTCGAGGGGCTGAATGGGCCTCCTCCTGTACCTGTATAACAGGCTCGAGGGGCTGAATGGCCTCCTCCTGTTCCTGTGTACCAGGCTCGAGGGACTGATTTGGTTCCTCCTGTTCCGGTGTAACAGGCTCGAGGGGCTGAATGGGCCTCCTCCTGTTCCTGTATAACAGGCTCGAGGAGCTGAATGGCCTCCTCCTGTTCCTGTGTAGCAGGCTCGAGGGGCTGAATGGCCTCCTCCTGTTCCCGTGTAACAGCCTAGGGATGCTGATTCGGCCTCCTTCTGTTCCTGTGTAACAGGCTCGAGGGAATGAATGGGCCTCCTCTTTTTCCTGTGTAACAGGCTCGAGGGGCTGAATGGGCCTCCTTCTGTTCCTGTGTAACAGGCTCGAGGGACTGCATGGGCCTCCTCCTGTTCCTGTGTAACAGGCTCGAGGGACTGAATGGGCCTCCTCCTGCCTCTGTGTAACAGGCTCTAGGGGCTGAATGGCCTTCTCCTGGTCCTGTGTAACATGCTCGAGGGGCTGAATGGGCCTCCTCCTGTTCCTGTGTAACAGGCTCGAGGGGGCTGAATGGCCTCCTCCTGTTCCTGTGTAACAGGCTCGAGGGGTCTGAATGGGCCCCCTCCTGTTCCTGTGTAACAGGCTCGAGGAACTGAATGGGCCTCCTCCTGGCCCTGTGTAACAGGCTCGAGGGGCTGAATGGGCCTCCTCCTCTTCCTGTGTAACAGGTTGGAGGGACTGTATGGGCCTCCTCCTGTTCCTGTGTAGGATGCTCAAGGGGCTGAATGGCCTCCTCCTGGTCCTGTGTAACAGGCTTGAGGGGCTGAATGGGCCTCCTCCTCTTCCTGTGTAACAGGCTCGAGGGGCTGAATGGGCCTCCTTCTGTTCCTGTGTAACAGGCTCGAGGGAATGAATGGGCCTCCTCTTTTTCCTGTGTAACAGGCTCGAGGGGCTGAATGGGCCTCCTTCTGTTCCTGTGTAACAGGCTCGAGGAACTGCATGGGCCTCCTCCTGTTCCTGTGTAACAGGCTCGAGGGGCTGAATGGGCCTCCTCCTGCCCCTGTGTAACAGGCTCTAGGGGCTGAATGGCCTCCTCCTGGTCCTGTGTAACATGCTCGAGGGGCTGAATGGGCCACCTCCTGTTCCTGTGTAACAGGCTCGAAGGGGCTGAATGGGCCTCCTCCTGTTCCTGTGTAACAGGCTCCAGGGGTCTGAATGGGCCTCCTCCTGTTCTTGTGTAACAGGCTCGAGGAACTGAATGGGCCTCCTCCTGTTCCTGTGTAACAGGCTCGAGTGGCTGAATGGGCCTCCTCCTGTTCCTGTGTAACATGCTCGAGGGGCAGAATGGCCTCCTCCTGTTCCTGTGTAACAGGCTCGAGGGGCTGAATGGGCCTCCTCCTGTTCCTGTGTAACAGGCTCAAGGGGCTGAATGGCCTCCTCCTGGTCCTGTGTAACAGGCTCGAGGGGCTGATTGGGCCTCCTCCTCTTCCTGTGTAACAGTTGGAGGGACTGTATGGGCCTCCTCCTGTTCCTGTGTAAACAGGCTCGAGGGGGCTGAATGGGCTTCGTCCTGTTCCTGTGTAACAGGCTCGAGGGGTCTGAATGGGCCTCCTCCTGTTCCTGTGTAACAGGCTCGAGGGACTGAATGGGCCTCCTCCTGTTCCTGTGTAACAGGCTCAAGGGGCTGAATGGCCTCCTCCTGGTCCTGTGTAACAGGCTCGAGGGGCTGAATGGGCCTCCTCCTCTTCCTGTGTAACAGGTTGGAGGGGACTGTATGGGCCTCCTCCTGTTCCTGTGTAGGAGGCTCGAGGGGCTGAATGGCCTCCTCCTGTTCCTGTGTAACAGGCTTGAGGGGCTGAATGGGCCTACTCCTATTCCTGTGTAACAGCTCGAGGGCTGAATGGACCTCCTCCTGTTCCTGTGTAACAGGCTCGAGGGGCTGAATGGGCCTCCTCCTCTTCCTGTGTAACAGGCTCAAGGGGCTGAATGGGCCTCCTCTGTTCCTGTGTAACAGGCTAGAGGGACTGAATGGTCTCCTCCTGTTCCTAATGCAACAGGTTCGAGGGGCTGAATGGCCTCCTCCTGTTCCTGTGTAACAGGCTCGCGGGGCTGATTGGCCTCCCCCTGTTCCTGTGTTATGGGCTCGAGGGGCTGAATGGCCTCCTCTTGTTCCTGTGTAGCAGGCTGGAGGGGCTGAATGGCCTCCTCCTGTTCCTGTGTAACAGGCTAGAGGGGCTGAACGGTCTCCTCCTCTTCCAAGTACCAGGCTCGAGGTGCTGAATGGGCCTCCTCCTGTTCCTGTGCAGCAGGCTCGAGGGGCTGAATGGCCTCCTCCTGTTCCCGTGTAACAGGCTAGGGGGGCTGAATGGGCCTCCTTCTGTTTCTGTGTAACAGGCTAGAGGGACTGAATGGGCCTCCTTCTGTTTCTGTGTAACAGGCTCGAGGGGCTGAATGGGCCTCCTCCTGTTCCTGTGTAACAGGCTAGAGGGACTGAATGGGTCTCCTCCTGTTCCTAATGTAACAGGTTCGAGGGGCTGAATGGCCTCCTCCTGTTCCTGTGTAACAGGCTCGCGGGGCTGATTGGCCTCCCCCTGTTCCTGTGTTATGGGCTCGAGGGGCTGAATGGCCTCCTCTTGTTCCTGTGTAGCAGGCTGGAGGGGCTGAATGGCCTCCTCCTGTTCCTGTGTATCAGGCTCGAGGGGCTAAATGGGCCTCCTCCTGTTCCTGTGTAATAAGCTTGAGGGGTTGAATGGGCTGCCTCCTGTTCCTGTGTAACAGGCTCGAGGGGCTGAATGGCCTCTTTCTGTTCCTGTGTAACCGTTTCGAGGGGCTGAATGGCCTCCTACTGTTCCCTGTGTAACAGGCTCATGGGCTGAATGGCTTCCTCCTGTTCCTGTGTAACAGGCTCGAGGGGCTGAATGGGCTCGTCCTGTTCCTGTGTAACAGGCTCGAGGGGCTGAATGGGCCTCCTCCTGTTCCTGTGTAACAGGCTCGAGGGGCTGAATGGCCTCTTTCTGTTCCTGTGTAACAGTTTTGAGGGGCTGAATGGTCTCCTACTGTTCCTGTGTAACAGGCTCATGGGGCTGAATGGCTTCCTCCTCTTCCTGTTTAACAGGCTCGAGGGGCTGAATGGGCCTCCTCCTGTTCCAAATCTAACAGAATCGAAGGGCTGAATGGCCTCATCCTCTTTCTGTGTAACAGGCTCGAGGGACTGAATTGCCTTCTCCTATTCCTGTGTAACAGCCTAGAGGGACTGAATGGGCCCCCTCCTGTTCCTGTTTAACAGGCTCGAGGGGCTTAATGGGCTCCTCCTGCTCCTGTGTAACAGGCTAGAGGGACTGAATGGGCCTCCTGCTGTTCCTGTGTAACAGGCTCGAGGGACTGAATGGGCCTCCTCCTGGTCCTGTGTAACTGGCTCGACTGGCTGAATGGGCCTCCTCCTGATCGTAATGTAACAGGCTCGAGGGGCTGAATGGCATCCTCCTGTCCCTGTGTAGCAGGCTCGAGGGGCTGAATGGGCCTCCTCCTGTTCCTGTGTAGCAGGCTTGAGGGGCTGAATGGCCTCCTCCTGTTCCGGTGTAACAGGCTCGAGGGGCTGAATGGGCCTCCTCCTGTACCTGTATAACAGGCTCGAGGGGCTGAATGGCCTCCTCCTGTTCCTGTGTACCAGGCTCGAGGGACTGATTTGGTTCCTCCTGTTCCGGTGTAACAGGCTCGAGGGGCTGAATGGGCCTCCTCCTGTACCTGTATAACAGGCTCGAGGAGCTGAATGGCCTCCTCCTGTTCCTGTGTAGCAGGCTCGAGGGGCTGAATGGCCTCCTCCTGTTCCCGTGTAACAGCCTAGGGATGCTGATTCGGCCTCCTTCTGTTCCTGTGTAACAGGCTCGAGGGAATGAATGGGCCTCCTCTTTTTCCTGTGTAACAGGCTCGAGGGGCTGAATGGGCCTCCTTCTGTTCCTGTGTAACAGGCTCGAGGGACTGCATGGGCCTCCTCCTGTTCCTGTGTAACAGGCTCGAGGGACTGAATGGGCCTCCTCCTGCCTCTGTGTAACAGGCTCTAGGGGCTGAATGGCCTTCTCCTGGTCCTGTGTAACATGCTCGAGGGGCTGAATGGGCCTCCTCCTGTTCCTGTGTAACAGGCTCGAGGGGGCTGAATGGCCTCCTCCTGTTCCTGTGTAACAGGCTCGAGGGGTCTGAATGGGCCCCCTCCTGTTCCTGTGTAACAGGCTCGAGGAACTGAATGGGCCTCCTCCTGGCCCTGTGTAACAGGCTCGAGGGGCTGAATGGGCCTCCTCCTCTTCCTGTGTAACAGGTTGGAGGGACTGTATGGGCCTCCTCCTGTTCCTGTGTAGGATGCTCAAGGGGCTGAATGGCCTCCTCCTGGTCCTGTGTAACAGGCTTGAGGGGCTGAATGGGCCTCCTCCTCTTCCTGTGTAACAGGCTCGAGGGGCTGAATGGGCCTCCTTCTGTTCCTGTGTAACAGGCTCGAGGGAATGAATGGGCCTCCTCTTTTTCCTGTGTAACAGGCTCGAGGGGCTGAATGGGCCTCCTTCTGTTCCTGTGTAACAGGCTCGAGGAACTGCATGGGCCTCCTCCTGTTCCTGTGTAACAGGCTCGAGGGGCTGAATGGGCCTCCTCCTGCCCCTGTGTAACAGGCTCTAGGGGCTGAATGGCCTCCTCCTGGTCCTGTGTAACATGCTCGAGGGGCTGAATGGGCCACCTCCTGTTCCTGTGTAACAGGCTCGAAGGGGCTGAATGGGCCTCCTCCTGTTCCTGTGTAACAGGCTCCAGGGGTCTGAATGGGCCTCCTCCTGTTCTTGTGTAACAGGCTCGAGGAACTGAATGGGCCTCCTCCTGTTCCTGTGTAACAGGCTCGAGTGGCTGAATGGGCCTCCTCCTGTTCCTGTGTAACATGCTCGAGGGGCAGAATGGCCTCCTCCTGTTCCTGTGTAACAGGCTCGAGGGGCTGAATGGGCCTCCTCCTGTTCCTGTGTAACAGGCTCAAGGGGCTGAATGGCCTCCTCCTGGTCCTGTGTAACAGGCTCGAGGGGCTGATTGGGCCTCCTCCTCTTCCTGTGTAACAGGTTGGAGGGACTGTATGGGCCTCCTCCTGTTCCTGTGTAACAGGCTCGAGGGGGCTGAATGGGCTTCGTCCTGTTCCTGTGTAACAGGCTCGAGGGGTCTGAATGGGCCTCCTCCTGTTCCTGTGTAACAGGCTCGAGGGACTGAATGGGCCTCCTCCTGTTCCTGTGTAACAGGCTCAAGGGGCTGAATGGCCTCCTCCTGGTCCTGTGTAACAGGCTCGAGGGGCTGAATGGGCCTCCTCCTCTTCCTGTGTAACAGGTTGGAGGGACTGTATGGGCCTCCTCCTGTTCCTGTGTAGGAGGCTCGAGGGGCTGAATGGCCTCCTCCTGTTCCTGTGTAACAGGCTTGAGGGGCTGAATGGGCCTACTCCTATTCCTGTGTAACAGGCTCGAGGGGCTGAATGGACCTCCTCCTGTTCCTGTGTAACAGGCTCGAGGGGCTGAATGGGCCTCCTCCTCTTCCTGTGTAACAGGCTCAAGGGGCTGAATGGGCATCCTCCTGTTCCTGTGTAACACGCTCGAGGGGCTGAATGGGACTCCTCCTGTTCCTGTGTAACAGGCTCGAGGGGCTGAATGCGTGTCCTCCTGTTCCTGTGTAACAGGCTGGAGGGACTGAATGGGCCTCCTCCTGCTCCTGTGTAGCAGGCTCGAGGGGCTGAATGGCCTCCTCCTGTTCCTGTGTAACAGGCTCGAGGGGCTGAATGGCCTCCTCCTGCTCCGGTGTAACAGGCTCGAGGGGCTGAATGGGCCTAAACCTGTTCCTGTGTAACAGGCTCGAGGGGCTGAATGGGTCTCCTCCTGTTCCTGTGTAACAGGCTCGAGGGGCTGAACGGGCCTCCTCCTGTTCCTTTGTTCCTCCGCCCTCTAGTGATTAAATTGTGAGTTGCGTGTTTAGCTATTCTTCGATTAAACAGGCAGATTCTCTCAGGGAAAGAGGGCTCCAAGTTGATTACTCTGTCTCAATGCATAAATGGTTAAATTAAAGGTCTCGCACTGTGGCGCAGTGGGTTTATGTCTCGCCCCAGGGCAGGACAGAGCCTCACAGCGTGCGCCCAGATTCGATGCGCCGCCTCAGGCAGCGTCTCAATCCCCCTTGGGGTGTTCGAAGATCAAATAGCTGTAAGTAGAGGGAATGTAGAGCTCGCTGCAACAGGCCACTCGGCCCGTCCAGTCCCTGTTGACCTTTACCCTTCCCCGCAAGAAAATAGTCCCAATCACATTTACCCGCTCCGTTCACACACCCCTCCCTCCAGTTTCCCTTTATCCACCTCTCCAATATAATCCTGAATGTTTAGTGTGTTTCTGGCCAGCCTCACAACTCTCCATTTCCAGAGAGAGAGAGAGAGAGAGAGACTAGACAGGACTGGACAGACTAGATGCAGGAAGGATGTTCCCGATGGCGGGGGAGTCCAGAACCAGGGGTCACAGTCTGAGGATAAGGGGTAAGCCATTTAGGACAGAGATGAGGAGGAATTTCTTCACCCAGAGAGTGGTGAACCTGTGGAATTCTCTACCACAGAAGGCAGTTGAGGCCAATTCATTAAATATATTCAAGAAGGAGTTAGATATATTTCTTAAGGCTAAAGGGATCAAGGGAGAAAGCAGGGACAGGGTACTGAATTTGGATGATCACATTGAATGGCGGAGCAGGCTCGAGGGGCCGAATGGCCGACTCCTGCTCCTATCTTCTATGTTTCTATGTTTCTATGACACAGAAAGAGAGAGAGAGACATTTATAATTTATTCCTAAAATCAACAGGGTTTAGAACATGGAATGTACATTGTCACAGTGTGGTAAACCACTTTTATCGTTACACTATGGTTATCACTGTTTACACTGTTGTATCACCACACAAGGTCACCTCTTGTCACGCTGTTATACCTGGGCTGACCACAGCTGACTCCGCCTCATGGCTCCGCCTGCTCGCCCAGGTATAAAGGTGGTCGACTGGCTGGTATTCCTCCTTGTTGGATCCGACCACCCACGAGGGTGGGCTCTGTTATTTAGCCAATAAAAACCTATAGTTATTAACTTAACTCGTCGCTTTTCATGAACTGAATTGATAGGTATATCAATTTTATTGGCTAAATTTTGAAATGTCTTCAACGGAGCAGCCAAACGACCAGTCAGACGTACAGCCTCAGCCAAACGGCCATCTACAACAGCCCCAGCAGTGCCTCATGCAAGTTGTGGGGGCGGCCATCTTTCATCAAGGCCACAGATGCCAGTATCCCCTCGTGTGAGTCGTGGGGCGGCCATCTTTGATCAAGGCCACCGACGCCGGCAGTGCCTCATGTGAGTTGTGGGGGCGGCCATCTTCTCCGCCATTTTATTCAACATCGTGGGCACCGCCATTTTGTTCACCACACTCGACCGCCACCTTGTCTCCAGACCCGACCACCGCCTCACCCGCAGACTACAGCAGCTCGCTCAGCCATACACTAGCCTCCGTCACACTTGACCAAGCTCGCCCGCATCACCTGTCCAAGTCCATGATGGACATCAAAGTAAACGGCCACGCCACGACCTGCCTGTTCGACAGCGGAAGCACGGAGAGTTTCATCCACCCAAACACGGTGAGCCACTACTCCCTCACTGTCCGGCCAACGCGCAACCGGATCTCGATGGCGTCGAGGTCCCATTCTACAGACATCAGCGGCTACTGTGTTGTGACCCTGTCGGTTAGGGGCACGGAGTATAAAAATTTTAAACTTCTCGTCCTGCCCCAGCTCTGCGCTGCCATCCTACTAGTGCTGGACTTCCAATCCCACCTTCAAAGTGTCACTTTGGCATACGGTGGACCCCTCCCCCCACTCACAGTCGACAACCAGCAGCTTTTAAACCGCCCACCGCGTACCACCTGCGGCCTATCCACCCTCAAGGTCCCGCCCCCCTCCCTGTTCGCTAACCTCACCCGCGACTGTAAACCCGTCGTTACCAAGAGCAGGCGGTACAGCGCCAGCTGTTTGTTTGGCTGCTCTTTTGCAACACCTCGCGTCTTGCCATCCTCGGCTGCGTAGTAGAGAACGGAGTCATCGGCCCCAACCCCGAAAGAATGCGCCCCCTCATGGAGCTTCCCCTCCTCCACTGTCCAAAGGCGCTGAAGAGAACCCTGGGGCTATTCGCCTACTATGCCCAATGGGTGCCCAATTATGCGGACAAAGCCAGACCCCCCATGAAGTCCACCTCCTTCCCCCTGACGGCAGAAGCATGCGCATCCTTCTCCCTCATAAAGGGAGACATTGCTAAGGCCACAATGCACGCGGTGGATGAGTCTATCCCTTTCCAAGTGGAGAGCGATGCACCCGACTTCGCCCTAGCTGCAACCCTTAACCAGGCGGGGAGACCTGTCGCCTTCTTCTCAAGGACCCTCCAGGGCCCTGAGATCCGACACTCTTCGGTCGAGAAGGAGGCCCAGGCGATTGTGGAAGCGGTACGACGCTGGAGGCATTACCTGGCAGGCAAACGATTTACCCTCCTCACCGACCAGCGTTCGGTCGCTTTTATGTTTAATAACAAGCTAAGGGGCAAAATCAAGAACGACAAGATCTTGAGGTGGAGAATCGAGCTCTCCACCTATGATTATGATATCTTGTACCGGCCTGGTAAACTGAACGAACCCCCAGGTGCTCTATCACGAAGTACATGCGCCAACGCGCAAATTGATAGACTACAGACCCGCCACAACGACCTCTGCCACCCCGGGGTCACCAGACTTTACCACTTCATTAAGGCCCGCAACCTGCCCTACTCCATCGAGGAGGTCAGGACCATGACCAGGAACTGCCAAACCTGTGCCGAATGCAAACCGCATTTCTTTAGGCCAGACAGAGCAAGCCTGATCAAGGCCACCCGCCCCTTCGAGCGCTTGAGCATCGATTTTAAGGGGCCTCTACCGTCATCTGACCGTAATGTGTACTTCCTCAACATTATTGATGAGCACTCCCGTTTCCCCTTTGCCTTCCCCTGCCCAGACATGACCAGTACCACGGTCATCAAATGCCTGAACGACCTTCTTCGCCTTGTTCGGGTTCCCGAACTATATACATAGCGACCGGGGCTCATCCTTCATGAGCGAGGAACTTCGCCAGTTCCTACTAGCGAGAGGTATTGCAGCAAGTAGGACCACCAGCTACAACCCCCGAGGGAACGGCCAGGTGGAAAGAGAGAACGCGACTGTCTGGAAGGCCGTTCTCTTAGCCTTAAAGTCTAAGGGCCTCCCAACCTCTCGCTGGCAGGAAGTCCTCCCGGCAGCGCTGCATTCCATCCGGTCACTGCTTTGCACGGCCATTAACGCCACCCCCCATGAACGAATGTTTGTTTTCCCCAGGAAGTCGACTACGGGAAACTCGCTACCAACATGGCTGACTTCTCCGGGGCCCGTCTTGCTGCGAAAGCACGTGAGGGCCCATAAAATGGACCCCCTGGTCGAGAGGGTGGACCTCCTGCACGCCAACCCCCAGTACGCCTATGTGGCATACCCAGACGGGCGGGAGGACACAGCCTCCTTACGAGACCTCGCACCCTCGGGCACCCCTGAGACACCACCGTTACCCCCCACCACCCCCCCAGATCCAGCCCAGGTAGACGGCATGCCGGAACCCCACAATCCTTCGCCGACCACGCAGACACCAGCATTAACATCGGATACTGCATCACCGCCGCCGCCGCTGCGCCGATCAGAAAGGCTTACGAGGCCTCCGGACAGACTGACATACCCGAACTGGTAGTACACTTCACCCCGCCGGACTCAAATTTAAACAAGGGGTGAATGTGGTAAACCACTTTTATCGTTCACTATCGTTACACTATGGTTATCACTGTTTATATCGTTACACTATGGTTATCACTGTTTACACTGTTGTATCACCACACAAGGTCACCTCTTGTCACGCTGTTATACCTGGGCTGACCACAGCTGACTCCGCCTCATGGCTCCGCCTGCTTGCCCAGGTATAAAGGTGGTCGACTGGCTGGTATTCCTCCTTGTTGGATCCGACCACCCACGAGGGTGGGCTCTGTTATTTAGCCAATAAAAACCTATAGTTATTAACTTAACTCGTCGCTTTTCATGAACTGAATTGATAGGTATATCGCACAGTTTTATTCAGTTTTCAACAATGAAAGATAGAGTGATAGCAGAGCTTGCCAAACCTTGCGAGTTTAGCCGTGCTCAAACCTGTTATAGTTCCGAGCTCGGTGTAAACTGCGGACCTGCCAATCCCAAGCCTCTGTTCCAGCTCCCACCTTTTTACCTTTTCCTCACCCCATGCTACAATCCAAATCCTGCATTATCCAACACAGCGCCGCATAAGGTGAATTTCAACAAGCTCATCCCTTATCAGTTACTCTAGTTGTAGTGAGATTTTGTTCCACAGAAACACGACTACTGTGTTATGTTATCGAAAGTTTCAGTTTTCTATGTAAGTCACATTTTTATTATAAGTCCATAACATTCCATCCCAACCTACTGCTTCTGAACAGGATGATATGTTCACACACCTGTTCCCGTCTGCAGATCGTGCTGTTAACAAATTAAAGTTCTCCGCAGTGCAATATTTTTAAATTAGGTTTGTCGCCTAAACTGACCATTGTTTTGAGGTCAGTCTTAATCCAACAGACCGGAGAGCACTGCATCTAATTTGACAAATAGTATCGCACTCAACTGGTAAAAGATTAGCATCACTACAATAACAATAACATTTATACGGTGCCTTTAACATAGTAAAACGTCCCAGGGCATTTCACAGGAGCGATTATCAAACAAAAATTTGACATCGAGCCACATCAGGAGATATTAGGACAGATGACCAAAAGCCTACTCAAAGAGGTCGGTTTTAAGGAGCGTCTTAAAGGAGGAGAGAGAGGCGGAGAGGTTTAGGGAGGGAATTCCAGAGCTCGGGGCCCAGGGGGCTGAAGGCACGGCCGCCAATGGTGGAGCGATGGAAATCGGGGGACGTGCAAGAGGCCGGAATTGGAGGAGCGCAGAGATCTGGGAGATTTGTAGTGCAGGAGGAGATTACAGAGATAGAGATGGGGCGAGGAGGCCATGGAGGGATTACATAAGAACATAATTATTAGGAGCAGGAGTAGGCCGTCTGGCCCCTCGAGTCTGCTCCGCCATTCAATGAGATCATGGCTGATCTTCGACCTCAACTCCACTTTCCCGCCCCATCCCCATATCCCTCGATTCCCCGAGAGTCCAAAAATCTCTCGATCTCGGCCTTGAATATACTCAACGACTCAGCATCCACAGCCCTCTGGGGCAGAGAATTCCAATGATTCACCACCCTCTGAGTGAAGAAATTCCTCCTCATCTCAGCCCTCAATCATAATCATATTCATATTCATAATCAACTTTTATTGTCATTGTTAGTGCACAAGTGCAGTACAACGAAATGTAGGCTTGCGGCTCCCGAGAGTGTACATTTAGATTAAGACATTTAAACATTCAACATACATTTGGCTTGTAATACATTAACATAAACATAACCATAATAAAGTGCATTGGCAGATGTGCAGGCTTTAGAGTTTATTTGTGGAGTTCAGTAGGATGACAGCCCTGGGAAAGAAGCTGTTCCTAAATCTGGTCGTACGGGTGCGAATGCATCTGTAGCGTCTCCCAGATGGCAGGAGGGCGAACAGACTGTGGCTGGGGTGGGTTGGGTCTTTGCTGATGGTCCGTGACCTCCGTAAACAGCGTTTCTGGTATATGTGCTCTATGGTCGGTAGCCGGGTGCCGGTAATGCGTTGGGCAGTTTTGACTACCCGCTGCAGGGCTTTCCGGTCATAGTAGCTACAGCTGCCATACCATACTGTGATACAGTTCGTCAGGATGCTCTCTATTGTGCAGTGGTAAAAGTTAGAGAGGGTCAGGGGTGACAGGTTACATCCCTTCAGCCTCCTTAGGAAATATAGGCGCTGCTGGGCCTTCTTCACCAGAGAGGAGGTATTGAGGGACCAGGAGAGGTCTTCCGTGATGTGGACTCCGAGGAACTTAAAGCTGTCCACCCTTTCCACCACAGCCCCATGGATGTGGATGGGGGTGTGACTTCCGCCTTTAGACTTCCTGAAGTCCACAATGATTTCTTTGGTTTTCTTGATGTTAAGGGCCAGGTTGTTATCGGCGCACCACTTCACGAGATGCTGCACCTCCTCCCTGTAGGCTGACTCATCGTTGTTAGTGATCTGGCCGACTACCGTGGTGTCACCCGCAAACTTGATGATGGTGTTGGAACCATGAACAGCCACACAGTCGTGGGTGAAGAGAGAGTAGAGGAGGGGTCCGTGGCTGACCCCTTATCCTGAGACTGTGACCCCTGGTTCTAGACTCCCCAGCCCAGGGGAAACAACCTCTCAGCATCTACCCTATCAATCCCCCTCAGAATCTTATATGTTTCAATGAGGTCACCTCTCATTCTTCTAAACTCCAGACAGTATAAGCCCAATCTACTCAATCTCTCCTCATAGGACAGCCCTCTCACCCCAGGGATCAATCTAGTGAACCTTTGTTGCACCGCCTCTAAGGCAAGTATATCTTACCTCAGATACAGAGACCAGAACTGTGCACAGTGCTCCAGTTGTGGTCTCACCAAGGCCCTGTACAATTGTAGCAAGACTTCCTTACTCTTATACTCCAATCCCCTTGCAATAAAGGCCACTCACCTCCCTAATTCCTTGCTCTACCTGCATGCTAACTCTTTGTGTTTCCTGTACTAGGACGCCTAAACCTCTCTGAACACCAGCATTTAATAGTTTTTCTCCATTTAAAAAATATTCTGTTTTTCTATTCTTCCTACCAAAGTGAATAACCTCACATTTCCCCACGTTATACTCCACCTACCTCCTTCTTCTCCACTCATTTAGACTGTCTTTGCAGACTCATTGGCCCAGAAATTCGGGTCCCAACGCGTGAGTACGGACGGAGTACCCACGCGTCGACCCGATGGAAGTGCCGGTTTCTTGCATGCACTACGCATGCGCGAGAAACCGGCATTTCCGATCCTCTGAACGAAGGGGTTCAGAGGTCGAACGCGTGCGCGCGGGAGTCTGCGCCTGCGCGCAGGAGCCTGCGCCTGCGCGCGGGAGTCTGCGCCTGCGCGTTGAACTTCCTCTTTTTTTACAGGTTTGCCCGTGCATGAAGGCCTCTACTTTTTCACATTAAAAAACCAGACGTAAGGACTTCATTTTAAAAGGTAAGTGGTCAATTAATTAAAATTAGAACATTTTTTCCACAGGTTTATTATTTTTAAATACTTTAAAGGTAAGTGTATTTTTAGCTCCGATTTTTTATAAAATTATTTTTTTCAAAAATTTAAATTATTGTTTAAAATAGTTATTTCATAATCATAATCATAATCATATCAACTTTATTGTCATTGTTAGTGCACAAGTGCAGTACAACGAAATGTAGGCTTGCGGCTCCCGAGAGTGTACATTTAGATTAAGACATTTAAACATTCAACATACATTTGGCTTGTAATACATTAACACAAACATAACCATAATAAAGTGCATTGGCAGATGTGCAGGCTTTAGAGTTTATTTGTGGAGTTCAGTAGGATGACAGCCCTGGGAAATTATTTATTTATTTATAGTTGATTTAAATAGTGTGATTTTTTCCCAAATTTATTTTAAGGTTAAGTACTGTTTTGGGCGCCTGGAGTTTTCATGAGTTTGACAGTTCTTTCTGTCAAACTCATGAATGGAGCTTTCCCTCCTCCGATTGGTTGCCCAGTGCTCACGTGATCCCAGCCGACGTATCGCACTAACTACGTCGCTGGACCACGCAAGCACAGCGCGCCGGGAGCTGGAGCGGGCCACAGACCGGAAATGCACGCAGGCCCAGGCCTCAACGGCCGGCACGCTAGGTAAGTGCAGGTCGGGGGCTTGCACCCGCGGGAAGCCCCCGACCTGAATTTCTGGGCCTCTGAGTTCTCCTCACAGCTTACTGTCCCACCTAGCTTTGTATCATCAGCAAACTTGGATTCATTGCACTCGGTCCCTTCATCTAAGTCATTAATATAGATTGTAAATAGCTGAGGCCCAAGCACTGATCCTTGCGGCACCCCCACTAGTTACAGCCTGCCATCTGGAAATGACCCGTTTATCCCTACTCTGTTTTCTGTCCATTAACTAATCCTTTATCCATGGTAATATATTACCCCCAACCTCATGTGCCCTTGCATTGTTCCACGGAAGCTCAGCGTAAACTCGAGGAACAGCACCTCATCTTCCGATTAGGCACTTTACAGCCTTCCGGACTCAATATCGAGTTCAACAATTTCAGATCTTAACCTCGACCCCCGTTACATTTTTACTTATTTTTTATCCCCACCTTTGTTTTGGCCCTTTCCTCCCCCACTTTTTTTCTTCTCTCTCTCCCACATGGCAGCTGTCTCCCATTCTGCCAGCACATTTCACACCTAATCTAGAGCCGTCTTCTGTCTCCACTAGTCCTATCACCATCTCGTCTCATCTCGAATACCTCTTAATGTCTCTTCAATTCTCTTTTGTTCTCTCCCAGCCTAGCCTTCAGTCCATTTCATTTCCTGTGCCTTTCCAGTCTTGACAAAGGGTTTGATTCGAAACCTTGACTCTATTTTCTCTCCACGGATGTTGCCTGGCCTGCTGAGTTTTTCCAGCATTTTCTGTTGTTATTTCATGTGCCCTTATCTTGCTTAAGAACCTTTTATGTGGCACCCTGTTGAATGCCTTTTGGAAATCCAAATATAATACATCTACTGGTTCCCCTTTATCTACCCTGCCAGTTACATCCTCAAAAACCTCTAACAAATTTGTCAAACACGATTTCCCTTTCATAAAACCATGTTGACTCTGCCTAATCACATGATTTTCTAAGTGCCCGGTTACCACTTTCTTAATAATGGATTTGAAAACAAGGATGAGCATTTTAAAAATCGAGGCATTGCTGGACTGGGAGCCAATGTAGGTCAGCGAGCGACAGGGGGGTGATGGGCAGACGGGACTTGGTGCGAGTTAGGACACTGAGCAGCCGAGTTTCAGATGAGCTGAAGTTTAGGTGGGAGGCCAGGAGAGCTTTGGAATAGTCGAGTCTGGAGGTAACAATGGGCACAGAGCAGATGAGGAAGTCCTCTTACAACTGTACAGGGCATTGGTGAGACCACACCTGGAGTACTGCATACAATTTTGGTCTCCTTATTTAAGGTGAAGGGATAATTACTAGTCTTAGCCGCTTTAGGGCTACCCCAGATCAGGCATATTCCTCAGACGTTCACTTTCAACTAAAGTTTGAGGTAGCCGAATCCTAAAGATGCTTAATTGGGTCTAAAGGTCCGGACCATCTCCCCCTAAAGGAAAGGAACAACCTGAAAATGTTACCGCCCTCGAGATAGCACTTTTAATAAGTTTAGCTAGACTGTAACGTTTCGGATATTATGAGGGTCTGGAAAATTCCCCCAGAATTCTGCAACCCCTCACCAAAGAGTGTACAGAGATTGAGTTCGCAAGTTTGATACAGAAGTCTTATGTGAGACAATTCTAAAAATATATAGGTTTAAAGAACCGACATATAATTTACAGTTGGTGAGTCAATCGCAACATTTACAGTTCCAAAAAGAGAAAGCTTACAATTCTATTATCAGAGAACCCACTGTCAAATCTTAACTTCGCTACAGTTTTACAGTTCTTAATTTTCTACAGGATAGCCACCAAAATCAAATACCTTTGAAACCCGAGGTACAAAGAGTTGGAGACTTACAGAGCTGCCTCTGAATCACCTTGCCCCTTTAAAGCGAGTCTACTATCCCATTTGAGAGTTCAATATTTATACCCTTTTCCAGTGGTATTTCCTTTAAGGTTTTCTGCTGATGTAAGCTAATTATCTCTAGTCATTTTTCTGCTGACCCCTGCAATCTTTACAGTCACCTCAGCTGGTAGCACTACAGAATCATGTCTCTCCTCTAGGTGTTCTAAGTTTATCATAAAAAATGGTGTAACAGCAGCTGCGTTTTACTTGATGTCATTTTTACAAAGGCAGATGTTTGTGCTTCTTTACGAAGTGTAAATTAGAACACCTTGTACAGGGTGAACTATTGTCTTGTTCCCAAAGGTTCAGACTGTCAGGAGACTTTAACCTTCTGTTTCAATAAGGTTATTGATTCAGTGTCAACAACTTATCTTATCCTAATAGCCAGAATGCTATCCCAGCTTTTTCATAGTTAGGTTTCTAGATTTCCAGACCCAGTTTGTCATGTTTTAATAAGACCAGAATTCTTTCATAGAATGGTGTATTTTTCTGAATGGGTTATATAGTTTATTCCTTCACAAAGAAAGGATATACTTGTATTGGAGGCAGTTCAGAGAAGGTTCACGAGGTTGATTCCGGAGATGAAGGGGTTGTCTTATGAAGAAAGGTTGAGCAGGTTAGGCTGATACTCATTGGAGTTTAGAAGAATGAGAGGTGATCTTATTGAAGCATAAGATTCTGAGGGGGCTCGACAGGGTAGATGCAGAGAGGATGTTTTCCCTCGTGGGGGAATCTAGAACTGGGGGCATAATTTCAGAATAAGGGGGCACCCTTTTAAATCAGAAGTGAGGAGGAGTTTCTTCTCTCAGAGGGTCGTGAATCTTTGGAATTCTCTTCCCCAGAGAGCTGTGGAGGTTGGGTCATTGAATATATTTAAGGTGGAGATAGACAGATTTTTGAACGATAAGGGAGTGAAGGGTTATGGGGTGCGGGCAGGGAAGTGGAGTTGAGGCCAAGATTAGATCAGCCCTGATCTTATTGAATGGCGGAGCAGGCTCGAGGGGCTGAATGGCCGACTCCTGCTCCTACGTCTTATGTTCTTATGAGCGGAGAAAATATAAAGAGAATCAATCACAGTATAACATTCACAGACTTCAGGATATTCTGATTAACCCTTTCTCTACAGAAGCAAAAAAAAACACACAAGCATAAATTATTAAATAACAAGATTAATAAATTAACGCTGTTCCAAGGCTGATTTGAGAGCTGAATGCTCCAGAATAACAGCACAGAATTATCCCTTAAACAGCATCGAATGAGGAGGTCAGTGGACCAAGGTCCCTCTGCGTGTATCGCCCAGGACTGTGGCGAGGAACAGTAGAGGCCAATTCATTAAATATATTCAAGAAGTGTAAGGATTTGGGGTTTCTTTAAACTGGTTTAAAGTAATTTTCCTGGTCTGCAGCCTATGCCTGCACTCAGACCAATTTTAAAATAAAACCAATTTTAAAACAGCGGTTTCAAATCGCTACCCCACCTTCCAGTTCTGACTGCAGGGCTTATAATTATTGATATTAAAACAGACACGTAGTTTGGATGAGAGAAAAAAATCAAGTTTTATTAACTAAAAGAAACTATAATCAAAATATCAAACTATCCCACACGAACACAGTAAAATTGTAAAACTATACAGCAGGGGGGTTGCAGACGGTGAAAACAAGGGATGCAATGGCTACAATGTTATTTAAACAATCTTAGCAATTCCCTTAAATCACCACCCATTAACTCCTGCTCGGTTGCCTTGTTGAGGAGTCAGAAACTCTGCTCACCTGTGGTCCAGCGAAGAGAGAGAGAGAGAGAGAGAGAGAGAGACTCACCTATGGTCCCAGGAAGTCAAGAGAGCGAGATAGCTTCAGCATCTATTTTTATACCTGGTGAGCCCCCCCTGCCGTTCTGCCTTGCAAGGGCTGTGTGCAAAATTCCCAACCCAAAAGGGTCCAATAACAAAAGGGAAATACAACTGCTCTATTGTCCAGCGCTGGGTGATTTAAAACCCATTCAAATCTTGAACGATTCCCATTCAAGGTGCAAAAGTCTCTTCTGCAGTTTCCTTTGTATCCACTCGATATACAAACAAATGCTAATAGCATTCAGTTGCTTTGTAAACAAAGCATTGTCCTTTGTCTTCATTGAACCTTACTTCCAGACACAGAAAGCTGCATTCCAAGCCTCTTTGTCTCGGCCATGTGGTGACTGCCATTTTATCCCTGGAAATTTAAAAGCACATCGCTCAGGGATCCTTCAATCAAAAAAATGAATCTTCAGAACTGTAAACTATTGCGAATTCTTACAGAAGGAGTTGGATATATTTCTTAAGGCTAAAGGAATCAAGGGACCCTGTCTGTGTGGAGTTTGCACAGTCTCCCCGTGTTTGCGTGGGTTTTCTCCGGGTGCTCCGGTTTCCTCCCACAGTCCAAAGATGTGCGGGTTAGGTTGATTGGCTATGATAAATTGACCCTTAGTGTTAGGGGGATTAAATACATGGGGTTACGGGGATAGGGTGGGATATGTGTTGGTGGAGGGGTTATGGGGATCGGGTGGGATATGTGTCGGTGCAGGCTCGATGGGCCGAAATGGCCTCTATCTGCACTGTGGGGTTTCTGTGATTCTGTGATATGGAGAGAAGGCAGGGACAGGGTACTGAATTTGGATGATCAGCCATGACCTTATTGATTGGCGGAGCAGGCTGGAGGGGCCGAATGGCCTACTCCTTCTTCTATGTTTCTATGTTTCTATGTTTCCTCGCTTAACTCCCTGACCCATTCCCCGTCCCTAAGGGCGAAAGGCTGCCAGAGTGACAGAGCGTGGTGTCTGGGAGCGATCGCGTCTCCACACAGCAGCGAACCCCAGGGGTGTGAGGCACACCAGAGGACAGCCGGTGAGTTTGATCCCCGGACAGCTTCCTGCTCCCACTGGCTGTGGCGTGTCTGGTTCCCAGACCCATTGCCCCAGATCAGGAGCCCCCGGTTTAGCACATGGAAAGAAGCAAAGAATGGGAATGATCCCCCACACCTACAGGAGTCACTGGGCAGTGAGTGCACAAAGGCACACACACACACACACGTACGTGCATACAAACACAGACCCTTCTACTTAGGCGGCCCCTCGGAACCGAGGATGACTTGCTTCCACATTAAAAATGAGTTCTCAGGTGACTGCTGAGTCCAATGCGGGACCTACAGTCTCTGTCACAGGTGGGGCAGATGGTGGGTGGGGTGCTTGGGTTGACGTGCGCTCCTTCCGCCGTTTGCGCTTGGCTTCCGCTTGCTCCCGGCGAAGAGACTCGAGGTGTTCGGCGGCTTCCCGGATGCTTCTCCTCCACTTTGTGCGGTCTTGGGCCAGGGATTCCCAGGTGCGCACTTATGCACACGTATATGCACGCACTACCTCACAGACTCCTGGTAAAAGTTAATTCTCTGTGAAGCCCTGAGTGGTGGAGATGATGAGAGAGAGAGCACGATGTGAAAGATTTTCACCCGATTATTAAACCCGCTAACCACCGATCTTGGAGCCAATCCTGGCAACTTGACGATCTTCTGAATGGTGAGCAGGACAGTCAGTGGGAGTAGGAAAAGTCCCAACCTTCTTCGATATATATCCCTGGCACCTTCTGGTACTCCGTGAGTCCCAGAGTGACGTCAGATTGTGATTGGCCAGTGACTTGACGTCTTGGTATCTGATGGCTGGAGCTTCACTCCCGACGACACACTCACTTCCTACGTATCCATACAAGTGCCATTTAGTCAAGGCAACACTTCCATTGCCTCCTGACCCTCAGTCAATGTGAACTGTCCGGGCGACCCCTGACCTTTGGCCTCATTGATGAGATGCACACCATTTTCACCAATGTGATGTGCTGGCTATGAATATTCAGCAAAACCAGCAACAGTCGGGGAATAAAGGTCATTCGATCTTGAACAGCCCATGGACACTCTCCCCTATCACGGCCTCTACCCACCCATTAAATCTCCTCCCACAGCCCGTGTCCACTCTCCCCTATCACGGTCTTTACCCACCCATTTAATCTCATCCCACAGCCAAGAACACTCTCCCCTATCATGGACTCTACCCACCCATTTAATCTCCCCCCACAGCTCATGTACACTCTCCCCTATCATGGACTCTACCCACCCATTCAATCTCCTCCCACAG
Source organism: Somniosus microcephalus (assembly GCF_052327205.1). Lineage (NCBI taxonomy): Eukaryota > Metazoa > Chordata > Chondrichthyes > Squaliformes > Somniosidae > Somniosus > Somniosus microcephalus. The sequence goes on from NW_028225765.1 coordinate 20,926, forward strand.
CCCATGTACACTCTAACTTATCATGGACACTACCTGCATTGATTTCTTTGTGAGTTCAATGACGAGACATTTATGAAAGAGAATGAGTTTTAATCTAAAGTCTGTTCAACTCTTTCTGCAGCTTTACAGGAGACACGATGCTTGTGATGCATCTAGAATGAAACTGAAACCAAACTTAACTGCCTTGCTTGTCTCTGTCACATGCCCTCTGCTGGTCAGGCACAAGCAATCAATACATGCAATTATGCTGGTAAGGCATGATAATCAAACAGGCAAATAACATCACTATTTGCTGATATCATTACATCTCCCTTTCTTAAAACAAAAGTATTTTACTTTTAACTAACAACATGTTTTCTTTGTATTAATCTGCATTTTAACTGTAACACTTAATGAACTTACATTATCATTATCATGATCAAGGTTTTTTAACCTTGTTTTGTGTGTTCACATGAAATATGTCAATACACTAGAACTTGAAGAAAGAATAAGATAACATTACTTCCTTCTATAACAATAGTCCTTAAATTTGCTCAATGAGTCTCTCAGGAGGCTTCACATGTCTTGAGGATTTTCTGATTGATTGTCTTTGAATCTGAGTTGTTGCCTCAGATGATTGGTTCTCAGCTGTGTGATCAGGTTGTTCAACAGTATCAGTCTCTTGACCTGCTGTGGCTGGTCCCATGAGAAGATCTCGACCATTTCTTCTCAGAACAGCACCCTCATCTGTCTGAATGGTGTATGATCTTGGTTGAACTTCACTCAGGACAGTTCCCTTCTGAGTCCATGTGTTTGTTTTGTCTTTCAACCTTACTTGGTCACCAGTGTGGAGTTCAGGTAAGTTTTGTGTTCCTCTGTCATAGTAGTACTTTTGCTTTTCTTTCTGTTGTTACATAGATACATAGATACATAGAAGATAGGAGCAGGAGTAGGCCATTCGGCCCTTCGTGCCTGCTCCGCCATTCGATGAGATCATGGCTGATCCTTTAATTCAGTATCCCGTCCCCGCCTTCTCTCCGTAACCCTTAACCCCTTTTGCCCGTAGAAATATATCTAATTCCCTCTTAAATATATTTAATGAGCTGGCGTACACTGCCCTCTGTGGCAATGAGTTCCACAGGTTCACCACTCTCTGAGTGAAGAAATTCCCCCTCATCTCTGTCCTAAATGGTTTAGCCCTTATCCTTAAATTATGTCCTCTAGTTCTGTTCTCACCCGCCAAGGGAAACATTCCTTCTGCATCCAGTCTGTCTAGACCTGTCAGAATTTTATACACTTCTATGAGGTCCCCTCTCAATCTTCTAAACTCCAGTGTGTACATCCCTAAACTACATAGTCTCTCCTCATAGGTCATTCCCGCCATTCCTGGTATCAGCCTGGTGAATCGCCGCTGCACCCCCTCCATGGCAAGAACATCCTTCCTCAGATGAGGCGACCAAAACTGTACACAGTACTCGAGGTGTGGTCTCACCAGTGCCCTGTACAGCTGCAGCAAGGTATCCCTGTTCCTGTATTCTAACCCTTTTGCTATGAAGGCCAGCATACCGTTTGCCTTCTTGACCGCCTGTTGCACCTGCATGCTCGCCTTCAGTGACTGGTGTACAAGAACACCCAGGTCTCTCTGTACTTCCCCCTCTCCCAATCTATTGCCATTTAAATAATAATTTGCCCTCCCGTTCCTGCACCCAAGGTGGATAACTTCGCACTTGTCCACATTATAGTGCATCTGCCATTTATCCGCCCAATCGCCCAGTCTGTCCAAATCGCTCTGGAGCTTCCTGGTCTCTTCCTCTGAGCCCACCCCCCCTCCTAGTTTAGTGTCGTCTGCAAATTTGGAAATGCTGCATCCGACTCCCTGATCCAGGTCATTAATGTAAATTGTGAACAGCTGGGGGCCCAGGACAGATCCCTGTGGTACCCCACTTGTTACTGCCTGCCATTCAGAAAATGAGCCGTTTATTCCAACTCTCTGTTTTCTATCTGACAGCCAGTTCCCTATCCACGCCAAAACTTTCCCCTTTATCCCATGAGCCTCAATTTTCCATGCTAATCTTTTATGTGGGACCTTATCGAAGGCCTTTTGGAAGTCCAGGTACACCACATCTACTGGCTCTCCCCCATCTATTCTACCAGTTACTCCCTCAAAAAATTCCAATAGATTAGTCAAGCACGATTTACCCTTTGTAAATCCATGTTGACTCTGTCCTATCCTGTCCCCATTTGCTAAGTGCTCCGCTATTTCATCCTTAATGATGGACTCCAGCATTTTGCCCACAACTGATGTAAGGCTTACAGGTCTGTAATTACCTGCTTTGTTCTTTGAACTTCCTCACTTTCTCCCCCTCTTTTGTTTTCAGGAGGTTCTCCGGGATGGATAGGTTTGACTTTAGCTGACGTCCCATCAGGAGTTGGGCTGGTGACATACCACACTCGAGCGGCGTTGTGCGGTATACAAGCATGCTCTGGTAGAAGTCAGTTCCACTGTCTTTTGCCTTGTACATCAGTCTTTTCACTGTGTTTGCGGGCTCTCCTGGGTCAACAGCTCTGGACAACGTGTCTGCTGTATACATCAGCTTACCCAGTGTGTACGCAACATTCAGTTCATCATAGACTGTCTCTCCTTCGCTTTCCACAACGAGGACTCTCTTTACCAGGTTCAGTCTCTCACAGGCTTTTAAACCTAGTATGGCTTGCACATCCTTTGGCACCACGATTAATGCTAGCGTGTGCTCTCTGTCCTTGTGTGTTACTTTGACAATGCACCTTCCTTTCACTGGTATTTCAGTACCTGAGTATCCTGTCACTTTCACTTTGATTCCATGTATCTTTGGTCTGGGTCTAATTTTCTTAAAATCAGTCTCTGATATCACATTAACTTGTGCTCCAGTATCCAATTTAAATGGAATGTGTATGTCATTCACTTTTAGTGTCAACATCCAGTCTCTTTCTTCTTTTTTGTTTTCAAACACAACATCTACATAGAACTCCTCTATCTCGCTTTCATCTACTGTATGGACCTTGCTTTGTTGCACTTGGTTCTTGCAGCAACGGGCATAATGGTTGTTTTTGTTGCAACTATTGCATTTTTTACCATATGCTGGACACTTTTTTGGTGGATGCTGTGTACCGCATCGACTACATGACTTTCGATTGTCCCTTTCATTTTCATTCGCTGGCCACGCCTCTTTTTTCACATTGGCGCTCGTTTTGTTAAACGGTTTGTATCCATTCTTTCTCACTGCATCCACGTTGCAGCTATTGTCACTGAACAGCTCCTTTGCCTGCAACTTCACAGTCTCTGTAGCCCTACACAGTGCTATGGCTTTTCCCAGGTCTAGATCTTGCTCTCTTAGCAGTCTTTCCCTTAGACCATTATCCGGAATACCACACACCAGTCTGTCTTTTATCAGCGAGTCTGTCAGTCCCCCAAATTCACACAATTTGTTTCTGTTTCTCAGTTCAGTCACATACTGATCAATAGTCTCACCCGTTTTCTGTACACGTGAAAAATCTGTGCCTCTCAAACGTCACGTTACATTTAGGTATGCAGTAGGCCTCAAACTGTTCCATTATTTTATCTAGCTTCATTTTGTCTCCATTAGCAGCGAATGTGAAGTTATTATACACCTCCAGCGCTTCATCACCCACGACATGTAAGAACAGTGACGATTTCCTTTTATTACTTTTCTCGTCAGCTCTGATTGCCGCTAAATACAACCCCACATGTTGTTTGAATCTCCTCCAATTTTCAGCCACATTACCTGTTAACTGAAGCTTCGCCGGTGGGAGTAAACCTTCCATTTTTCACTTCGTTAGCTATTCTCTAATGGTAAGTAACGATGTTCTCTTTTGGCTTGCTAATCTGTGGAGAGCTGATTTAACTTCAGATTTTTTCTCTTCATCTCTTTCAGTCACTTCTGACACCATGTATTGATTTCTTTGTGAGTTCAATGACGAGACATTTATGAAAGGGAATGAGTTTTAATCTAAAGTCTGTTCAACTCTTTCTACAGCTTTACAGGAGACACGATGCTTGTGATGCATCTAGAACAAAACTGAAACCAAACTTAACTGCCTTGCTTGTCTCTGTCACATGCCCTCTGCTGGTCAGGCACAAGCAATCAATACATGCAATTATGCTGGTAAGGCATGATAATCAAACAGGCAAATAACATCACTATTTGCTGATATCATTACACTACCCATCCATTTAATCTCCACTGCAGACAATCCCAATAGACCCAAAACCCTTCCCATTCACTCCCACTGTACACAATCCCAATGGACACAAACCCCTTCCTGTTCACTCCCACCTACAGCCCATGTACACTCTCCCCTATCATGGACTCCATCCACCCATTCAATCTCCTCCCACAGCCCATGTACACTCTCCCCTATCACGGACTCTATCCACCCATTTAATCTCCTCCCACAGCCCATGTACACTCTAACTTATCATGGACACTACCCATCCATTTAATCTCCACTGTAGACAATCCCAATAGACCCAAAACCCTTCCCATTCACTCCCACTGTACACAATCCCAATGGACCCAAACCCCTTCCCGTTCACTCCCACCTACAGCCCATGTACACTCTCCCCTATCACGGACTCTACCCACCCATTCAATCTCCTCCCACAGCCCATGTACACTCTCCCCTATCACGGACTCTATCCACCCATTTAATCTCCTCCCACAGCCCATGTACACTCTCCCCTATCACGGACTCTACCCACCCATTCAATCTCCTCCCACAGCCCATGTACACTCTCCCCTATCACGGACTCTAGCCACCCATTTAGTCTCCTCCCACAGCCCATGTACACTCTCCCCTATCACGGACACTACCCACCCATTTATTCTCCTCCTGGAAGATTCTATTTATCACTCTTGATGATCTCCGAAGATTATCAATCAATATTAGTCTGTCCTCAACATCTCTGCTGTTGATCCTGGTTTCCTAACCGCCACACACGGAGCGCCTCCTTCCATGTCACACGTTACTATTCCACCCAACCCTCAGAACGTTAGATCGTGGATTGGATGACTGCCGCCTCACTTCCAGACAGGCAGAGGTGCCCAAGTGAATGAGGCTGCTGATCATATCGTAGGCCCGTTCCTTCCAAACCCATGCCTTGGGGATCAGGTCAACGTAGGTCAGATGCTCCACCGCATAGTGCATGGGTGTCAGCCCTAGAGTGGAGCAGCAAGATACAAAGTGTTTCACTTAGTCATACAGATGTTCAACATATCTTCTTAATGCAGGCTGACTTTTGTAAAACCCCTTCTCATTCACTCCCACTGTACACAATCCCAATGGGCCCAAACCCGTACCCATTCACTCCCACTGTACACAATCCCAAAGGACCCAAACCCCTTCCCGTTCACTCCCACTGTACACAATCCCAATGGACCCAAACCCCTTCCCATTCATTCCCACTGTACACAATCCCAATGGACCCAAACCCCTTCCCATTCATTCCCACTGTAGACAATCCTAATGGACCCAAAACACTTCCCGTTCACTCCCACTGTACAGAATCCCAATGGACCCAAACCCCTTCCAATTCAATCCCAGTGTACACAATCCCAATGTACCCAAATTCCTTCCCATTCACTCCCACTGTACACAATCCCAATGGGCCAAAACCTTTCCTATGCACTCCAGTGAGAGTCAGTGTGTGTGGAACCCGTACTCCAGTGAGAGTCAGTGTGTGTGGAACCTGTACCCCAGTGAGAGTCAGTGTGTGTGGGACCCGTACCCCAGTGAGAGTCAGTGTGTGTGGAACCTATACCCCAGTGAGAGTCAGTGTCTGTGGAACCTGTACCCCAGTGAGAGTCAGTGTGTGTGGAACCCGTACCCCAGTGAGAGTCAGTGTGTGTGGAACCTATACCCCAGTGAGAGTCAGTGTCTGTGGAACCTGTACCCCAGTGAGAGTCAGTGTCTGTGGAACCTATACCCCAGTGAGAGTCAGTGTGTGTGGGACCTGTACCCCAGTGAGAGTCAGTGTGTGTGGAACCTGTACCCCAGTGAGAGTCAGTGTGTGTGGGACCCGTACCCCAGTGAGAGTCAGTGTCTGTGGAACCTATACCCCAGTGAGAGTCAGTGTGTGTGGAACCCGTACCCCAGTGAGAGTCAGTGTGTGTGGAACCCGTACCCCAGTGAGAGTCAGTGTGTGTGGAACCTGTACCCCAGTGAGAGTCAGTGTGTGTGGAACCCGTACCCCAGTGAGAGTCAGTGTGTGTGGGACCCGTACCCCAGTGAGAGTCAGTGTGTGTGGAACCCGTACCCCAGTGAGAGTCGTACCCCAGCAAAGATCCAAACATCAGGGACCCAAAATAAATTTCACAGTAGGAACAACCAAAATTGAACAAACCACTAACTACACATACTTGGGCTTAAAAATCAGTTCTACGGGAAACTTCAAACTGGCTGTGAATGAACTGAAAGAGAAAGCAAGAAGGGCTTTCTATGCCATCAAAAAATCAATCCAAATAGAAATCCCAATTAGCATTTGGCTCAAAATTTTCAAATCAGTAATTGAACCAATTGCACTCTATGGCAGTGAAGTATGGGGACCACTAACTCAACAAGAATTTGCAAAATGGGACAAACACCCAATTGAGATCCTACATGCAGAATTCTGTAAAAGTATCTTCCGGACTCAAAGGAAAACAGTAAACAATGCATGCAGGGCGGAACTAGGCCAATATCCATTAATAATCACTATCCAAAAAAGAGCCACCAAATTTTGGAATCACCTACAAATGAGCAATCCCCAATGCTATCACTACGACGCCCTGAAATGCCAAGAGCTGACCATAAAGAAGAATACCCTCAGTCAACTAGTCCTGGGACTCAGTGAAGTAACTACTAACAATACTAACAATAACCAGCCCCAGGACAGTGACAGGGTAACACAAAGAATTCGACCCAACACAATCGTCGCTAAGCAAAAGGAAAAATATCTGACATACTGGGCAGAAACAACAAAAACCCAAAGCAAACTCAATTGCTACTTGGCCCTAAACAGACAATACAACATAGCTGATTACCTGACCATGGTAAAGGATAACAAACTGAGAAGAACCTTGACAAGGTACAGACTTAGCGAACATAGCCTAGCGATCGAAAAAGGCAGACACAGGCAGACCAGGCTGCCAAGAGAGGACAGGATATGCTCTCACTGCAGTCAGGGAGTGGTGGAGACAGAGATGCACTTCCTCACAGCTTGTGGAAAATATCAGGGCATCAGGGAGAATTTCTACCAAAAATTCTCACAAATATGCCCTGATTTCAGAAATCTGAGTGACAACCAAAAACTCCCATTCCTACTGGGAGAGGAGAGAAACTGTATAACACTGGCGGCACACTATGTTACAGCTTGCCATGAACAGAGGGACAACCAGTAAACTAAGAAAAGAATATATATAAACAATGCGAATGTATATTTATACACTCAGGGATATACCTGTTTATACACTGTATGAATAGAACTGCGTTTATGTGCTAAACCATAAATGTATTTTGATGCTTTGGCAACATAAGATGTAACTTATCATGCCAATAAAGCGATTTGAATTGTGAATTGTGAATTGTGTGTGGGACCCGTACCCCAGTGAGAGTCAGTGTGTGTGGAACCAGTACCCCAGTGAGAGTCAGTGTGTGTGGGACCCATACCCCAGTGAGAGTCAGTGTGTGTGGAACCTATACCCCAGTGAGAGTCAGTGTGTGTGGAACCTGTACCCCAGTGAGAGTCAGTGTGTGTGGAACCCGTACCCCAGTGAGAGTCAGTGTCTGTGGAACCTGTACCCCAGTGAGAGTCAGTGTGTGTGGAACCGGTGCCCCAGTGAGAGTCAGTGTGTGGAACCCGTGCCCCAGTGAGAGTCAGTGTGTGTGGAACCCGTACCCCAGTGAGAGTCAGTGTGTGTGGAATCCGTACCCCAGTGAGAGTCAGTGTGTGTGGAACCTGTACCCCAGTGAGAGTCAGTGTGTGTGGGACCCGTACCCCAGTGAGAGTCAGTGTGTGTGGAACCCGTACCCCAGTGAGAGTCAGTGTGTGTGGGACCCGTACCCCAGTGAGAGTCAGTGTGTGTGGAACCCGTACCCCAGTGAGAGTCAGTGTGTGTGGAACCCGTACCCCAGTGAGAGTCAGTGTGTGTGGGACCCGTACCCCAGTGAGAGTCAGTGTCTGTGGAACCTGTACCCCAGTGAGAGTCAGTGTGCGTGGGACCCGTACCCCAGTGAGAGTCAGTGTGTGTGGAACCCATACCCCAGTGAGAGTCAGTGTGTGTGGGACCCGTACCCCAGTGAGAGTCAGTGTGTGTGGAACCTGTAGCCCAGTGAGAGTCAGTGTGTGTGGAAACCGTACGCCAGTGAGAGTCAGTGCGTGTGGAAGCCGCACCCCAGTGAGAGTCAGTGCGTGTGGAACCCGTACCCCGGTGAGAGTCAGTGTGTGTGGAACCCATACCCCAGTGAGAGTCAGTGTGTATGTGGGACCCGTACCCCAGTGTGAGTCAGTGTGTGTGGAACCCGTAGCCCAGTGAGAGTCAGTGTGTGTGGAACCCGTACCCCAGTGAGAGTCAGTGTGTGTGGAACCCGTACCCCAGTGAGAGTCAGTGTGTGTGGAACCCGTACCCCAGTGAGAGCCAGTGTCTCTGGAACCCGTACCCCAGTGAGAGTCAGTGCGTGTGGAAGCCGCACCCCAGTGAGAGTCAGTGCGTGTGGAACCCGTACCCCGGTGAGAGTCAGTGTGTGTGGAACCCGTACCCCAGTGAGAGTCAGTGTGTGTGGGACCCGTACCCCAGTGAGAGTCAGTGTGTGTGGAACCTGTACCCCAGTGAGAGTCAGTGTGTGTGGAACCCGTACCCCAGTGAGAGTCAGTGTGTGTGGAACCCGTACCCCAGTGAGAGTCACTGTGTGTGGGACCCGTACCCCAGTGAGAGTCAGTGTGTGTGGAACCCGTACCCCAGTGAGAGTCAGTGTGTGTGGAACCATACCCCAGTGAGAGTCAGTGTGTGTGGGACCATACCCCAGTGAGAGTCAGTGTGTGTGGAACCATACCCCAGTGAGAGTCAGTGTGTGGAACCCGTACCCCAGTGAGAGTCAGTGTGTGGAACCCGTACCCCAGTGAGAGTCAGTGTGTGTGGAACCCGTACCCCAGTGAGAGTCAGTGTGTGTGGAACCCGTACCCCAGTGAGAGTCAGTGTGTGTGGAACCATACCCCAGTGAGAGTCAGTGTGTGTGGGACCATACCCCAGTGAGAGTCAGTGTGTGGAACCCGTACCCCAGTGAGAGTCAGTGTGTGTGGAACCCGTACCCCAGTGAGAGTCAGTGTGTATGTGGGACCCGTACCCCAGTGTGAGTCAGTGTGTGTGGAACCCGTAGCCCAGTGAGAGTCAGTGTGTGTGGAACCCGTACCCCAGTGAGAGTCAGTGTGTCTGGAACCCGTACCCCAGTGAGAGTCAGTGTGTGTGGAACCCGTACCCCAGTGAGAGTCAGTGTGTGTGGAACCCGTACCCCAGTGAGAGTCAGTGTGTGTGGAACCCGTACCCCAGTGAGAGTCAGTGTGTGTGGAACCCGTACCCCAGTGAGAGCCAGTGTCTCTGGAACCCGTACCCCAGTGAGAGTCAGTGCGTGTGGAAGCCGCACCCCAGTGAGAGTCAGTGCGTGTGGAACCCGTACCCCGGTGAGAGTCAGTGTGTGTGGAACCCGTACCCCAGTGAGAGTCAGTGTGTGTGGGACCCGTACCCCAGTGAGAGTCAGTGTGTGTGGAACCATACCCCAGTGAGAGTCAGTGTGTGGAACCCGTACCCCAGTGAGAGTCAGTGTGTGGAACCCGTACCCCAGTGAGAGTCAGTGTGTGTGGAACCCGTACCCCAGTGAGAGTCAGTGTGTGTGGAACCCGTACCCCAGTGAGAGTCAGTGTGTGTGGAACCATACCCCAGTGAGAGTCAGTGTGTGTGGGACCATACCCCAGTGAGAGTCAGTGTGTGGAACCCGTACCCCAGTGAGAGTCAGTGTGTGTGGAACCCGTACCCCAGTGAGAGTCAGTGTGTGTGGGACCCGTACCCCAGTGAGAGTCAGTGTGTGTGGGACCATACCCCAGTGAGAGTCAGTGTGTGGAACCCGTACCCCAGTGAGAGTCAGTGTGTGTGGAACCCGTACCCCAGTGAGAGTCAGTGTGTGTGGAACCCGTACCCCAGTGAGAGTCAGTGTGTGTGGAACCCGTACCCCAGTGAGAGTCAGTGTGTGTGGAACCCGTACCCCAGTGAGAGTCAGTGTGTGTGGAACCCGTACCCCAGTGAGAGTCAGTGTGTGGAACCCGTACCCCAGTGAGAGTCAGTGTGTGGAACCCGTACCCCAGTGAGAGTCAGTGTGTGTGGAACCCGTACCCCAGTGAGAGTCAGTGTGTGTGGAACCCGTACCCCAGTGAGAGTCAGTGTGTGTGGAACCCGTACCCCAGTGAGAGTCAGTGTGTGTGGAACCCGTACCCCAGTGAGAGTCAGTGTGTGTGGAACCCGTACCCCAGTGAGAGTCAGTGTGTGTGGGACCATACCCCAGTGAGAGTCAGTGTGTGGAACCCGTACCCCAGTGAGAGTCAGTGTGTGTGGAACCCGTACCCCAGTGAGAGTCAGTGTGTGTGGGACCCGTACCCCAGTGAGAGTCAGTGTGTGGAACCCGTACCCCAGTGAGAGTCAGTGTGTGTGGAGCCCGTAGCCCAGTGAGAGTCAGTGTGTGTGGAACCCGTACCCCAGTGAGCGTCAGTGTGTGTGGAACCCGTACCCCAGTGAGAGTCAGTGTGTGTGGAACCCGTACCCCAGTGAGAGTCAGTGTGTGTGGAACCCGTACCCGAGTGAGAGTCAGTGTGTGTGGAACCCGTACCCCAGTGAGAGTCAGTGTGTGTGTGGGACCCGCACCCCAGTGAGAGTCAGTGTGTGTGGAACCCGTACCCGAGTGAGAGTCAGTGTGTGTGGAACCCGTACCCCAGTGAGAGTCAGTGTGTGTGGAACCTGTACCCCAGAGAGAGTCAGTGTGTGTGGAACCCGTACCCCAGTGAGAGTCAGTACTCTCGGGATGGGAGGGCGGAATGGGGACAGCAAGGGTCTAATCCAGGTGCTCTGTGTAACTGAGCCAATTCCCTCTCTGTGGTAACTGTGTGTGAGGTTGGGATGTCTACTCACCATTTACATCCTCTGTGTTCACAGCCACCATCGCTCCTTCCAGTCCCGCCGACTGGATTGCCTGAAATTAAAAATATAAAACTTCCTCAGTCTCACCGCCTTGTTATTGATGCAGGAATTGGCCCTTCTGCCCAGGATCCAGTCCCCACGGAGCAGGTTAGGCCTGGTCTGGCTCAGTGAGTTGATACACTGCCCAGGATCCAGTCCCCACGGAGCAGGTTAGGCCCGGTCTGGCTCAGTGAGTTGATACACTGCCCAGGATCCAGTCCCCACGGAGCAGGTTAGGCCCGTTCTGGCTCAGTGAGTTGATACACTGCCCAGGATCCAGTCCCCACGGAGCAGGTTTGGCCCGTTCTGGCTCAGTGAGTTGATACACTGCCCAGGATCCAGTCCCCACGGAGCAGGTTAGGCCCGTTCTGGCTCAGTGAGTTGATACACTGCCCAGGATCCAGTCCCCACGGAGCAGGTTAGGCCCGGTCTGGCTCAGTGAGTTGATACACTGCCCAGGATCCAGTCCCCACGGAGCAGGTTAGGCCCGTTCTGGCTCAGTGAGTTGATACACTGCCCAGGATCCAGTCCCCACGGAGCAGGTTAGGCCCGTTCTGGCTCAGTGAGTTGATACACTGCCCAGGATCCAGTCCCCACGGAGCAGGTTAGGCCCGTACTGGCTCAGTGAGTTGATACACTGCCCAGGATCCAGTCCCCACGGAGCAGGTTAGGCCTGGTCTGGCTCAGTGAGTTGATACACTGCCCAGGATCCAGTCCCCACGGAGCAGGTTAGGCCCGTTCTGGCTCAGTGAGTTGATACACTGCCCAGGATCCAGTCCCCACGGAGCAGGTTAGGCCCGTTCTGGCTCAGTGAGTTGATACACTGCCCAGGATCCAGTCCCCACGGAGCAGGTTAGGCCCGTTCTGGCTCAGTGAGTTGATACACTGCCCAGGATCCAGTCCCCACGGAGCAGGTTAGGCCCGTTCTGGCTCAGTGAGTTGATACACTGCCCAGGATCCAGTCCCCACGGAGCAGGTTAGGCCCGGTCTGGCTCAGTGAGTTGATACACTGCCCAGGATCCAGTCCCCACGGAGCAGGTTAGGCCTGTTCTGGCTCAGTGAGTTGATACAGTGCCCAGGATCCAGTCCCCACGGAGCAGGTTAGGCCTGGTCTGGCTCAGTGAGTTGATACATTGCCCAGGATCCAGTCCCCACGGAGCAGGTTAGGCCTGGTCTGGCTCAGTGAGTTGATACACTGCCCAGGATCCAGTCCCCACGGAGCAGGTTAGGCCTGTTCTGGCTCAGTGAGTTGATACACTGCCCAGGATCCAGTCCCCACGGAGCAGGTTAGGCCCGTTCTGGCTCAGTGAGTTGATACACTGCCCAGGATCCAGTCCCCACGAAGCAGGTTAGGCCCGTTCTGGCTCAGTGAGTTGATACACTGCCCAGGATCCAGTCCCCACGAAGCAGGTTAGGCCTGGTCTGGCTCAGTGAGTTGATACACTGCCCAGGATCCAGTCCCCACGGAGCAGGTTAGGCCCGTTCTGGCTCAGTGAGTTGATACACTGCCCAGGATCCAGTCCCCACGGAGCAGGTTAGGCCCGTTCTGGCTCAGTGAGTTGATACACTGCCCAGGATCCAGTCCCCACGGAGCAGGTTAGGCCTGGTCGCCACGCCCGCCCTGTGCTGAGTTACCGGATCTCAGCCACGGTCTGGGGGCCCTTTAATTGCCCTCAGTGCCCCTGGGTTAGCGAGGAGGAAGCACTAGTGTCTGCGTTGGCATGTGTCTTTACTGTGCTCTGATTGGCTGCTTGTTTCAGGTCTATACCCATGCTGTGATTGGCTGGTTGTGTGCGGTTTGTACCTGTGCAGTGATTGGCTGGTTGTGTGCGGTTTGTACCTGTGCAGTGATTGGCTGGTTGTATGGGATCTATACCTGTGCTGTGATTGGCTGGTTGTGTGCGGTTTATACCTGTGCTGTGATTGGCTGGTTGTGTGCGGTTTATAACTGTGCTGTGATTGGCTGGTGGTGTGCGGTTTAGATCTGTGCTGTGATTGGCTGGTTGCTTTGGGTCTATACCAGTGCTGTGATTGGCTGGTTGTATGGGGTCTATACTTGTGCTGTGATTGGCTGGTTGTGGGGAGAGTGATCTATACATGTGCTGTGATTGGCTGGTTGTGTGCGGTCTGTACCTGTGCTGTGATTGGCTGGTTGTGGGGAGGGTTATCTACACCTGTGCTGTGATTGGCTGGTTGTGAGAAGGGTGATTTGCACCTGTGCTGTGATTGGCTGGTTGTGGGGAGGGTGATCTACGCCTGTGCTGTGATTGGCTGGTTGTGGGCAGGGTGATCTACACCTGTGCTGTGATTAGCTGGTTGTGGGCAGGGTGATCTACGCCTGTGCTGTGATTGGCTGGTTGTGGGCAGGGTGATCTACATCTGTGCTGTGATTGGCTGGTTGTGGGCAGGGTGATCTATACCTGTGCTGTGACTAGCGGTTGTGCGGGATCTTTACCTGCAGTACGGAGATGAGGCTATTCTCTGCACAGGTGTGCAGTGGTGTTTTCCCAAAGCCATCCTGGATACAGACACTCGCCCCCAAGCTGAGCAGATCATGAACCATCAGCGGCTTGTCTCCCTCTGCAGCCAGGTGTAGAGCGCTCTGTGGGAAAAACAGACATTTCACAAACACATCATCAACCTCCAATCCCCTCCTCACCCACTCACACTGACACTCACTGGGGTACGGGTTCCACACTCACTGACTCTCACTGGGGTACGGGTTCCACACACACTGACTCTCACTGGGGTATGGGTTCCACACACACTGACTCTCACTGGGGTGCGGGTTCCACACACACTGACTCTCACTGGGGTACGGGTTCCACACACACTGACTCTCACTGGGGTACGGGTTCCACACACACTGACTCTCACTGGGGTACGGGTTCCACACACACTGACTCTCACTGGGGTACGGGTTCCACACACACTGACTCTCACTGGGGTACGGGTTCCACACACTGACTCTCACTGGGGTATGGGTTCCACACACACTGACTCTCACTGGGGTACGGGTTCCACACACACTGACTCTCACTGGGGTACGGGTTCCACACACACTGACTCTCACTGGGGTACGGGTTCCACACACACTGACTCTCACTGGGGTAAGGGTTCCACACACACTGACTCTCACTGGGGTAAGGGTTCCACACACACTGACTCTCACTGGGGTACGGGTTCCACACACACTGACTCTCACTGGGGTCCCGGTTCCACACACACTGACTCTCACTGGGGTAAGGGTTCCACACACACTGACTCTCACTGGGGTACGGGTTCCACACACACAGACTCTCACTGGGGTACGGGTTCCACACACACTGACTCTCACTGGGGTAAGGGTTCCACACACACTGACTCTCACTGGGGTACGGGTTCCACACACACTGACTCTCACTGGGGTCCCGGTTCCACACACACTGACTCTCACTGGGGTAAGGGTTCCACACACACTGACTCTCACTGGGGTACGGGTCCCACACACACTGACTCTCACTGGGGTACGGGTTCCACACACACTGACTCTCACTGGGGTACGGGTTCCACACACACTGACTCTCACTGGGGTACGAGTTCCACACACACTGACTCTCACTGGGGTACGAGTTCCACACACACTGACTCTCACTGGGGTACGGGTTCCACACACACTGACTCTCACTGGGGTACAGGTTCCACACACACTGACTCTCACTGGGGTACGGGTTCCACACACACTGACTCTCACTGGGGTGCGGGTTCCACACACACTGACTCTCACTGGGGTGCGGGTTCCACACACACTGACTCTCACTGGGGTACGGGTCCCACACACACTGACTCTCACTGGGGTACGGGTCCCACACACACTGACGCTCACTGGGGTACGGGTTCCACACACACTGACTCTCACTGGGGTACGGATTCCACACACACGGACTCTCACTGGGGTACGGGTTCCACACACACTGACTCTCACTGGGGTACGGGTTCCATACACACTGACTCTCACTGGGGTACGGGTCCCACACACACTGACTCTCACTGGGGTACGGGTCCCACACACACTGTCTCTCGCTGCACCTACCTTCCCGCTGACATCTTGGTCGTCTAGTTTGCGCAGTTCTGCCATCTTCTGAGCCAGTGCGTACACCACAGTGCGGTTGCTCATCAGGACCGCTCGGTGCAGGAGTCTGTGGGAGGAAAGGGGAATAAGGACATTACACACAGTCCTGGGATCCTCCATTGGTCTCCCACACCTCTCTGCAACACGGCCCGCACCCTACATTCAGGTTTCGACACGCCAAGGCATCCCAGAGGCCATTTCCCCAAATCATAGAATCACACTGCACAGAAAGAGGTCATTCGACCAAACGTGTTTAAATCTTAGAGGGTTTGACAGGGTAGATATAATGTCCAGTTCCACCAATAGTTATAATGTAATTGAGCTGTTTATGAAATAGCTGACCCCCTTGATTAGATTACCAGCTTTTAATCACAGCGTTTTGAATTGTTCTCACTTGAGAAACCAGTTACGTAGCAATTTCATCTTTACAGAACTAGCCTGTAATAGAGCTGGATGCAGTCCCTTGCAGTCATTTTACAAGCAATTACATTGCTCTCTCACAGCTGCCTGGGACCAGCTAGGGGCAGTTTTCGTGGGTGATTCTCTGTCTCTCTTTTTCCTCCTTCAAGTTACCTCTTAGACTAGGTGCAGGGAGGATGTTCCCGATGGTCAGGGAGTCCAGAACCAGGGGTCACAGTCTAAGGATAAGGGGTAGGCCATTTAGGACAGAAATGAGGAGGAATTTCTTCACCCAGAGAGTGGTGAACCTGTGGAATTCTCTACCACAGAAGGCAGTAGAGGCCAATTCATTAAATATATTCAAGAAGGAGTTGGATATATTTCTTAAGGCTAAAGGGATCAAGGGATATGGGGAGAAAGCAGGGACAGGGTACTGAATTTGGATGATCAGCCATGATCGCATTGAATGGCGGAGCAGACTCGAGGGGCCGAATGGCCTACTCCTGCTCCTATCTTCTATTTTTCTATGTTAAATCTTTCTGCTTAGGCCCTGCTTTTGATCGCCTGTCCTAATACCTCCTTATGTGGCTCGATGTCAACTTGTGTTTGATAATCTTCTCAGAGGGCTTGACAGGGTAGATGCGGAGAGGTTGTTTCCCCCTGGCGGGAGAGTCTAGAACCAGGGGTCACAGTCTCAGGATACGGGGTCGGCCATTGAGGATTGAGATGAGGAGGAATTTCTTCACTCAGAGTGTGGTGAATGTTGTGTATGTAACCTGTTCCACCTTAAGAGAGCTTAAGCCTGTTCCACCTTAAGAGATGTACTACTTTCTCAGGCTGCTGTAGACGTAATACCGGGGGTGAACACACCGGTATATAAGCACTGTGCAGTAATCTTGTATTCAGTATAGTCCCTACCTCCAACCAGTAAAGACCTGTTTTTATTGTTACTCATTAGTCTGTGTCTTAATTAACTAAATAATTCACAGACTTAACAGTGAACCTGTGGAATTCTCTGCCCCAGGGGGCTGTGGAGGCTCAGTCGTTGGGTATATTCAAGGCTGAGATCGATAGATTTTTGGATTCTAGAGGAATCAAGGGATATGGGGATCAGGCGGGAAAGTGGAGTTGAGGTCGATGATCAGCCATGATCTTATTGAATGGCGGAGCAGGCTCGAGGGGCCGAATGGCCGACTCCTGCTCCTAATTCTCATATTCTTATGAGCCTGTGCCAGCGGGTTCAAAGAGCTCGCCAATTAGTCCCACCAGTCATGGTGTTGACACCGTCGGCACTGAACACCCTCCTCTAGGAGTAGGAAGTCTCTAGAATCCATCGCCCAGTCCCTGTTATTAGCGGACATCTGAGTTATTGGGGGTTAGAGAGAGGAGGAAATCAGCCAGGGTTCCTGCTCCTGATCATTGTCTAGTGACCCCTGGGTTAGAAAGAGGAGGAAATCAGCCTGGGTTCCTGCTCCTGATCACTGCCCAATGACCCTTGGGTTAGAGAGAGGGGAAATCAGCCAGGGTTCCTGCTCCTGATCACTGTCCAGTGACCCCTGGGTTAGAGAGAGGGGAAATCAGCCAGGGTTCCTGCTCCTGATCATTGTCTAGTGACCCCTGGGTTAGAGAGAGGAGGAAATCAGCCTGGGTTCCTGCTCCTGATCACTGCCCAGTGACCCCTGGGTTAGACAGTGGAGAAATCAGCCAGGGTTCCTGCTCCTGATCACTGCCCAGTGACCCTTGGGTTAGAGAGAGGGGAAATCAGCCAGGGTTCCTGCTCCTGATCACTGCCCAGTGACCCCTGGGTTAGAGAGAGGGGAAATCAGCCAGGGTTCCTGCTCCTGATCACTGTCCAGTGACCCCTGGGTTAGAGAGAGGGGAAATCAGCCAGGGTTCCTGCTCCTGATCACTGTCCAGTGACCCCTGGGTTAGAGAGAAGGGAAATCAGCCAGGGTTCCTGCTCCTGATCACTTTCCAGTGACCACTGGATTAGAGAGAGGGGAAATCAGCCAGGGTTCCTGCTCCTGATCACTGTCCAGTGTCCCCTGGGTTAGAGAGAGGGGAAATCAGCCAAGGTTCCTGCTCCTGATCACTGTCCAGTGTCCCCTGGGTTAGAGAGAGGGGAAATCAGCCAGGGTTCCTGCTCCTGATCACTGCTCAGTGACCCTTGGGTTAGAGAGAGGGGAAGTCAGCCAGGGTTCCTGCTCCTGATCACTGTCCAGTGACCCCTGGGTTAGAGAGAGGGGAAATCAGCCAGGGTTCCTGCTCCTGATCACTGTCCAGTGACCCCTGGGTTAGAGAGAGGGGAAATCAGCCAGGGTTCCTGCTCCTGATCACTTTCCAGTGACCCCTGGGTTAGAGAGAGGGGAAATCAGCCAGGGTTCCTGCTCCTGATCACTGGCCAGTGACCCCTGGGTTAGAGAGAGGGGAAATCAGCCAGGGTTCCTGCTCCTGATCACTGCCCAGTGACCCCTGGGTTAGAGAGAGGGGAAATCAGCCAGGGTTCCTGCTCCTGATCACTGACCCCTGGATTAGAGAGAGGGGAAATCAGCCCGGGTTCCTGCTCCTGATCACTGTCCAGTGACCCCTGGGTTAGAGAGAGGTGGATCGGGGGCTCTGGGAGGGTGGGTTGAAGGGGTGGTGGACAATACGAGGAGGCTGAGTTAAGGAGGGTGGAGAGACTCACGTTCGTTTGTTGGAGTCGGTGGTGAGGATCTGCTGGTGACTCATTTGCTCCAGGTTGAGTTTGACCTGCTGAAGCTGTTGCAGGAAGTGAGAGTCATTGGGAGGGCACACTGGCTGCCGGTCAATCGGTGGGTTGTGGGGGTGCGAGAGGTCAGCGGCCGTCACCCTGGGGTCCGGGAGGCACTTGTCCAAGACTCTTTGTGCGGTGACTGTCATGGCGTTGTGGAGAACGGAGATGTGTTGATTCACCAGGAGCTGGGAGCCCTGCGTACAATAAAGAAAGAGACTTGCATTTCTAGAGTGCCTTTCACAACCTCAGGACATCCCAAAGTTCCTCACAGCCAATGAGTTACACAGAATTAGAGCGAGTCCGCAGCCCAGAAACAGGCCATTCGGCCCAACCAGTCCGTGCCGGTGTTTGTGCTCCACACCAGCCTCCTCCCACCCTTCTTCATCTCACCCCGTCAACACCAGCCTCCTCCCACCCCTCTTCATCTCACCCCGTCAACACCAGCCTCCTCCCACCCCTCTTCATCTCACCCCGTCAACACCAGCCTCCTCCCACCCCTCTTCATCTCACCCCATCAACACCAGACTCCTCCCACCCTCTTCATCTCACCCCGTCAACACCAGCCTCCTCCCACCCCTCTTCATCTCACCCCGTCAACACCAGCCTCCTCCCACCCCTCTTCATCTCACCCCATCAACACCAGCCTCCTCCCACCCCTCTTCATCTCACCCCGTCAACACCAGCCTCCTCCCTCCCCTCTTCATCTCACCCTGTCAACACCAGCCTCCTCCCACCCCTCTTCATCTCACCCCATCAACACCAGCCTCCTCCCACCCCTCTTCATCTCACCCCATCACCATATCCTTCTATTCCTTTCTCCCTCGTGTGTTTATCCAGCTTCCCCTTAAATGTATCTCTGCTCTTCTCAACCACTCCCTGTGGTAGCGAGTTCCCCATTCTCCCCACTCTCTGGGGAAAGAAGTTTCTCCTGAATTCGCTATTGGATTTATCAGTGACTCTCTTATATTGATGGCTCCGAGTTCTGGTTTCCCCCACAAGTGGAAACATCTTCTCTACGTCTACCCTATGGAAGTACTTTGGAAGTGTGGTCGCTGTTATCCTGGAGAAAGCAGGGTAGACATTCTGGGATGTCCTTTCTGAGGAAGGGTCAGGTCTCAATGCTTCAATAGGGTGCAGGCTCAATGGGACACCTGTTGATTCGCTGCCCGTTACTCTCATGTGTTGCTCTATGATTGAGGAGCGTGTACTGTACCTGGGCTCCTGGGGCTGGAGAGGGCCGGCAGGCGTGTGTGTCCGATGGGGTCCATGGTGTGACTGGAGCAGTCACTGCGCCAGAGAGCCGAGGGAAGGTGCCTGACCTCAGCTCATTCACGATCACGTCGTTCACTATCTCCAACTCGTCCAAAGCAGCAATGTCTTCAGCAATCAATGAGTCCTTAGAAAAGGAAAAGTAATCAGAGATATGTTCACAATTAGCAATTAAATTCAATCATGAGCAGCTAATAACTTGGGAATAGATACAGAGTAATGCTCCCTCTACACTCTACTGTCAAACACTCACAGGGCAGGTAAAGCACGGGTTAGATACAGAGTAAAGCTCCCTCTACACTGTCCCACCAAACACTCCCAGGGCAGGTACAGCACAGGTTAGATACAGAGTAAAGCTCCATCTACACTGTCCCCATCAAACACTCCCAGGGCAGGTACAGCACGGGTTAGATACAGAGTAAAGCTCCCTCTACACTGTCCCCATCAAACACTCCCAGGGCAGGTACAGCACGGGGTTAGATACAGAGTAAAGCTCCCTCCACACTGTCCCATCAAACACTCCCAGGGCAGGTACAGCACAGGTTAGATACAGAGTAAAGCTCCCTCTACACTGTCCCATCAAACACTCCCAGGGCAGGTACAGCACAGGTTAGATACAGAGTAAAGCTCCCTCTACACTGTCCCATCAAACACTCCCGGGGCAGGTACAGCACGGGTTAGATACAGAGTAAAGCTCCCTCTACACTGTCCCATCAAACACTCCCGGGGCAGGTACAGCACGGGTTAGATACAGAGTAAAGCTCCCTCTACACTGTCCCATCAAACACTCCCAGGGCAGGTAAAGCACGGGGTTAGATACAGAGTAAAGCTCCCTCTACACTGTCCCATCAAACACTCCCAGGGCAGGTACAGCACGGGATTGATACAGAGTAAAGCTTCCTCTACACTGTCCCATCAAACACTCCCAGGGCAGGTACAGCACGGGTTAGATACAGAGCAAAGCTCCCTCTACACTGTCCCATCAAACACTCCCAGGGCAGGTACAGCACGGGTTAGATACAGAGTAAAGCTCCATCTACATTGTCCCACCAAACACTCCCAGGGCAGGTACAGCACAGGTTAGATACAGAGTAAAGCTCCCTCTACACTGTCCCATCAAACACTCCCAGGGCAGGTACAGCACGGGTTAAATACAGAGTAAAGCTCCATCTACACTGTCCCATCAAACATTCCCAGGGCAGGTACAGCACGGGTTAGATACAGAGTAAAGCTCCCTCTACATTGTCCCACCAAACACTCCCAGGGCAGGTACAGCACGGGGTTAGATACAGAGTAAAGCTCCGTCTACACTGTCCCATCAAACACTCCCAGGGCAGGTACAGCACAGGTTAGATACAGAGTAAAGCATCCTCTACACTGTCCCATCAAACACTCCCAGGGCAGGTACAGCACGGGATTGATACAGAGCAAAGCTCCCTCTGCACTGTCCCATCAAACACTCCCAGGGCAGGTACAGCACAGGTTAGATACAGAGTAAAGCTCCCTCTACACTGTCCCATCAAACACTCCCAGGGCAGGTACAGCACAGGTTAGATACAGAGTAAAGCTCCCTCTACACAGTCCCATCAAACACTCCCAGGGCAGGTACAGCACGGGGTTAGATACAGAGTAAAGCTCCCTCTACACTGTCCCATCAAACACTCCCAGGGCAGGTACAGCACAGGTTAGATACAGAGTAAAGCTCCCTCTACACTGTCCCATCAAACACTCCCGGGGCAGATACAGCACGGGTTAGATACAGAGTAAAGCTCCCTCTGCACTGTCCCATCAAACACTCCCGGGGCAGGTACAGCACGGGGTTAGATACAGAGTAAAGCTCCCTCTACACTGTCCCATCAAACACTCCCAGGGCAGGTACAGCACAGGTTAGATACAGAGTAAAGCTCCCTCTACACTGTCCCACCAAACACTCCCAGGGCAGGTACAGCACAGGTTAGATACAGAGTAAAGCTCCATCTACACTGTCCCCATCAAACACTCCCAGGGCAGGTACAGCACGGGTTAGATACAGAGTAAAGCTCCCTCTACACTGCCCCCATCAAACACTCCCAGGGCAGGTACAGCACGGGTTAGATACAGAGTAAAGCTCCCTCTACACTGTCCCATCAAACACTCCCAGGGCAGGTACAGCACGGGTTAGATACAGAGTAAAGCTCCCTCTACACTGTCCCATCAAACACTCCCAGGGCAGGTACAGCACGGGGTTAGATACAGAGTAAAGCTCCCTCTACACTGTCCCATCAAACACTCCCAGGGCAGGTATAGCACGGGTTAGATACAGTGTAAAGCTCCCTCTACACTGTCCCAACAAACACTCCCAGGGCAGGGACAGCACGGGGTTAGATACAGAGTAAAGCTCCCTCTACACTGTCCCATCAAACACTCCCAGGGCAGGTACAGTACGGGTTAGATACAGAGTAAAGCTCCCTCTACACTGTCCCATCAAACACTCCCAGGGCAGGTACAGCACGGGTTAGATACAGAGTAAAGCTCCCTCTACACTGTCCCATCAAACACTCCCAGGGCAGGTACAGCACGGGTTAGATACAGAGTAAAGCTCCGTCTACACTGTCCCATCAAACACTCCCAGGGCAGGTACAGCACGGGTTAGATACAGAGTAAAGCTCCCTCTACACTGTCCCATCAAACACTCCCAGGGCAGGTACAGCACGGGGTTAGATACAGAGTAAAGCTCCCTCTACACTGTCCCATCAAACACTCCCAGGGCAGGTACAGCACGGGTTAGATACAGAGTAAAGCTCCCTCTACACTGTCCCATCAAACACTCCCAGGGCAGGTACAGCACGGGTTAGATACAGAGTAAAGCTCCCTCTACACTGTCCCATCAAACACTCCCGGGGCAGGTACAGCACGGGTTCGATACAGAGTAAAGCTCCCTCTACACTGTCCCAGCAAACACTCCCAGGGCAGGTACAGCACGGGTTAGATACAGAGTAAAGCTCCCTCTGCACTGTCCCAGCAAACACTCCCAGGGCAGGTACAGCACGGGTTAGATACAGAGTAAAGCTCCCTCTACACTGTCCCATCAAACACTCCCGGGGCAGGTACAGCACGGGGTTAGATACAGAGTAAAGCTCCCTCTACACTGTCCCATCAAACACTCCCAGGGCAGGTACAGCACGGGGTTAGATACAGAGTAAAGCTCCCTCTACACTGTCCCATCAAACACTCCCAGGGCAGGTACAGCACGGGTTAGATACAGAGTAAAGCTCCCTCTACACTGTCCCATCAAACACTCCCGGGGCAGGTACAGCACGGGTTCGATACAGAGTAAAGCTCCCTCTACACTGTCCCAGCAAACACTCCCAGGGCAGGTACAGCACGGGTTAGATACAGAGTAAAGCTCCCTCTGCACTGTCCCAGCAAACACTCCCAGGGCAGGTACAGCACGGGTTAGATACAGAGTAAAGCTCCCTCTACACTGTCCCATCAAACACTCCCGGGGCAGGTACAGCACGGGGTTAGATACAGAGTAAAGCTCCCTCTACACTGTCCCATCAAACACTCCCAGGGCAGGTACAGCACGGGGTTAGATACAGAGTAAAGCTCCCTCTACACTGTCCCATCAAACACTCCCAGGGCAGGTACAGCACGGGGTTAGATACAGAGTAAAGCTCCCTCTGCACTTCTTCTTAGGCAGTCCCTCAGAACCGAGGATGACTTGCTTCAACATTAAAAATGAGTTCTCAGGTGACTGATGAGTCCAATGCGGGACCTACAGTCTCTGTCACAGGTGGGGCAGACGGTGGTTGAAGGGGCAGGTGGAAGGGGTGCTTGGCTTCCGTTTGCTCCCGGCAAAGATTCCCGGACTCGCCTTTACCTGGGAGCTCTGCTCTCTTTCCCGGTGAAATTGCAGCAGTTGTTTGACAGTCCATTTTCGTTTGCGGCTTTCAATCTCTTTCTTTGTCCCGTTTACGTTCAATCTGGAGGAGACTGGGAGAAGAGACAGTGCGAATTAGATACTTCTCCGTTGTGCCTAAGGTTCCTAAAAAATTCCTTTTAATGAAAGAATGTGCAATTAAATTTTCAAGTGGTTACGTGGAAAGGGCAGAGTACTCGGCAGACAGTCTGCACTTCCACCACACAATTCTTGTGTTCCAATCCCTCCATGGCCTCCTCGCTCCCCCTCCCTATCCCTGTAACCTCTTCCAGCCTCTACAACGCTCCCTATCTCTGTAACCTCCTCCAGCCCCTACAACCCTCCCTATCTCTGTAACCTCCTCCAGCCCCTACAACCCTCCCTATCTCTGTAACCTCCTCCAGCCCCTACAACCCTCCCTATCTCTGTAACCTCCTCCAGCCCCTACAACCCTCCCTATACCTGTAACCTCCTCCAACCCCTACAACCCTCCCTATCTCTGTAACCCCCTCCAGCCCCTACACCCCTCCCTATCTCTGTAACCTCCTCCAGCCTCTACAACCCTCCCTAACTCTGTAACCTCCTCCAGCCTCTACAACACTCCCTATCTCTGTAACCTCCTCCAGCCTCTACAACCCTCCCTATCTCTGTAACCTCCTCCAGCCCCTACAACCCTCCCTATCTCTGTAACCTCCTCCAGCTCCTACAACACTCCCTATCTCTGTAACCTCCTCCAGCCCCTACAACACTCCTTATCTCTGTAACCTCCTCCAGCCCACTACAACCCTCCCTATCTCTGTAACCTCCTCCAGCCCCTACAACCCTTCCTATCACTGTAACCTCCTCCAGCTGCTACAACCCTCCCTATCTCTGTAACCTCCTCCAGCCCCTACAACCCTCCCTATCTCTGTAACCTCCTCCAGCCCCTACAACCCTCCCTATCTCTGTGACCTCCTCCAGCCCCTACAACCCTCCCTATCTCTGTAACCTCCTCCAGCCCCTACAACCCTCCCTATCTCTGTAACCTCCTCCAGCTCCTACAACACTCCCTATCTCTGTAACCTCCTCCAGCCCCTACAACCCTCCCTATCTCTGTAACCTCCTCCAGCCCCTACAACCCTCCCCATCTCTGTAACCTCCTCCAGCCCCTACAACCCTCCCTATCTCTGTAACCTCCTCCAGCCCCCTACAACCCTCCCTATCTCTGTAACCTCCTCCAGCCCCTACAACCCTCCCTATATCTGTAACCTCCTCCAACCCCTACAACCCTCCCTATCTCTGTAACCCCCTCCAGCCCCCTACAACTCTCCCTATCTCTGTAACCTCCTCCAGCCTCTACAACCCTCCCTATCTCTGTAACCTCCTCCAGCCTCTACAACCCTCCCTATCTCTGTAACCTCCTCCAGCCCCTACAACCCTCCCTATCTCTGTAACCTCCTCCAGCTCCTACAACACTCCCTATCTCTGTAACCTCCTCCAGCCCCTACAACACTCCTTATCTCTGTAACCTCCTCCAGCCCACTACAACCCTCCCTATCTCTGTAACCTCCTCCAGCCCCTACAACCCTTCCTATCACTGTAACCTCCTCCAGCTGCTACAACCCTCCCTATCTCTGTAACCTCCTCCAGCCCCAACAACTCTCCCTATCTCTGTAACCTCCTCCAGCTGCTACAACCCTCCCTATCTCTGTAACCTCCTCCAGCCCCTACAACCCTCCCTATCTCTGTAACCTCCTCCAGCCCCTACAACCCTTCCTATCACTGTAACCTCCTCCAGCTGCTACAACCCTCCCTATCTCTGTAACCTCCTCCAGCCCCTACAACCCTCCCTATCTCTGTAACCTCCTCCAGCTGCTACAACCCTCCCTATCTCTGTAACCTCCTCCAGCCCCTACAACCCTCCCTATCTCTGTAACCTCCTCCAGCCCCTACAACCCTCCCTATCTATGTAACCTCCTCCAGCTGCTACAACCCTCCCTATCTCTGTAACCTCCTCCAGCCCCTACAACCCTCCCTATCTATGTAACCTCCTCCAGCCCCTACAACCCTCCCAGATCTCTGCACTCCTCCAATTCCAGCCTCTTGCGCATCTCCCGATTTGCATCGCTCCACCATTGGCGGCCGTGCCTTCAGCTGCCTGGGCCCCAAGCTCTGGAATTCCCTCCCTAAACCTCTCCGCCTCTCCCTCCTCCTTGAATACGCTCCTTAAAACCCCCCTCTCTGACCAAGCTTTTGGTCACCTGTCCTAATAACTCCTTATGTGTTGCAGTGTTAGGATTTGTTTGATAATCGCTCCCGTGAAGCGCAGTGGGACTATTAAGCCTGTTCGGCCTTTTATCTTAAATCCATCTACCCGCCTTGCTTCTGTAACCCTTAATACCCTGAACCAACAAAACTCTATTAATCTCAGTTTTCAACTTCTCAATTAACTCCTAGTCACAGTGAGAGTCAATGTGTGTGGAACCCGTACCCCAGTGAGAGTCAGTGTGTGTGGAACCCGTACCCCAGTGACAGTCAGTGTGTGTGGAACCCGTACCCCAGTGAGAGTCAGTGTGTGTGGAACCCGTACCCCAGTGAGAGCCAGTGTGTGTGGAACCCGTACCCCAGTGAGAGTCAGTGTCTGTGGAACCCGTACCCCAGTGAGAGTCAGTGTGTGTGGAACCCGTACCCCAGTGAGAGTCAGTGTGTGTGGAACCCGTACCCCAGTGAGAGTCAGTGTCTGTGGAACCCGTACCCCAGTGAGAGTCAGTGTGTGTGGAACCCGTACCCCAGTGAGAGTCAGTGTGTGTGGAACCCGTACCCCAGTGAGCGTCAGTGTGTGGGGAACCCGTACCCCAGTGAGAGTCAGTGTGTGTGGAACCCGTACCCCAGTGAGAGTCAGTGTGTGTGGAACCCGTACCCCAGTGAGAGTCAGTGTGCGTGGGACCCGTACCCCAGTGAGAGTCAGTGTGTGTGGAACCTGTACCCCAGTGAGAGTCAGTGTGTGTGGGACCCGTACCCCAGTGAGAGTCAGTGTGTGTGGGACCCGTACCCCAGTGAGAGTCAGTGTGTGTGGAACCCGTACCCCAGTGAGAGTCAGTGTGTGTGGAACCCGTACCCCAGTGAGAGTCAGTGTGTGTGGAACCCGTACCCCAGTGAGTGTCAGTGTGTGTGGAACCCGTACCCCAGTGAGAGTCAGTGTGTGTGGAACCCGTACCCCAGTGAGAGTCAGTGTGTGTGGAACCCGTACCCCAGTGACAGTCAGTGTGTGTGGAACCCGTACCCCAGTGAGAGTCAGTGTGTGTGGAACCCGTACCCCAGTGAGAGTCAGTGTGTGTGGAACCTGTACCCCAGTGAGAGTCAGTGTGTGTGGAACCCGTACCCCAGTGAGAGTCAGTGTGTGTGGAACCCGTACCCCAGTGAGAGTCAGTGTGTGTGGAACCCGTACCCCAGTGAGAGTCAGTGTGTGTGGAACCCGTACCCCAGTGAGAGTCAGTGTGTGTGGAACCCGTACCCCAGTGAGAGTCAGTGTGTGTGGAACCCATACCCCAATGAGAGTCAGTGTGTGTGGAACCCGTACCCCAGTGAGAGCCAGTGTGTGTGGAACCCGTACCCCAGTGAGAGTCAGTGTGTGTGGAACCCATACCCCAATGAGAGTCAGTGTGTGTGGAACCTGTACCCCAGTGAGAGTCAGTGTGTGTGGAACCCGTACCCCAGTGAGAGTCAGTGTGTGTGGAACCTGTACCCCAGTGAGAGTCAGTGTGTGTGGAACCCGTACCGCAGTGAGAGTCAGTGTGTGTGGAACCCGTACCCCAGTGAGAGTCAGTGTGTGTGGAACCCATACCCCAATGAGAGTCAGTGTGTGTGGAACCCGTACCCCAGTGAGAGCCAGTGTGTGTGGAACCCGTACCCCAGTGAGAGTCAGTGTGTGTGGAACCCATACCCCAATGAGAGTCAGTGTGTGTGGAACCCGTACCCCAGTGAGAGTCAGTGTGTGTGGACCCCGTACCCCAGTGAGAGTCAGTGTGTGTGGACCCCGTACCCCAGTGAGAGTCAGTGTGTGTGGAACCCGTACCCCAGTGAGAGTCAGTGTGTGTGGACCCCGTACCCCAGTGAGAGTCAGTGTGTGTGGAACCCGTACCCCAGTGAGAGTCAGTGTGTGTGGAACCCGTACCCCAGTGAGAGTCAGTGTGTGTGGAACCCGTACCCCAGTGAGAGTCAGTGTGTGTGGAACCCGTACCCCAGTGAGAGTCAGTGTGTGTGGAACCCGTACCCCAGTGAGAGTTAGTGTGTGTGGAACCCGTACCCCAGTGAGAGTCAGTGTGTGTGGGACCCGTACCCCAGTGAGAGTCAGTGTGTGTGGAACACATGATGCTTTAATTTGAAGGTGACAGCAGTGAGGGAGAGGAGACTGTGCGGGGAGACCTGCTCTGGTGAAATGCCCTGAGTGCGATACTGATGTGACCTTGCTCCGGGTCCTGCAGGATTCAGGAGTATAATAGTTAGTGACATGCCATGTCTCTGCTGCTTTTGGTCGCTGCTTCCTGCTTGTCAGCGACCAGACCCGCTTCCCTTACCCGCTTTCCCTGTACTCACCCGCCTTTCTCTGTGGATGCAGTCCAGACCTGTGCTCCCTTCTGGCCTCACTCCTTCTGTCGGGAAGCTGCGGCCGGTGCAGGCACTGAACCGGAGGCTGGGCTCCCTGGCTCACTCTGCGCTCCATCGCTGCTGTCTGCTCTCTCCCAGCCTGCAGCCAGTCCAGCGGTTGGTGTTTTGAAGGGACTTTCACTGCTTCACACATACCATGCCCCCGACACATTTAAAAGCACCTTGTTTACCCCACGTGATAGGATTTCTAATCTAGGCTGGGTTCACAGTTTCACTCGCTGCCTACGCTTTCTCTCTCGCTGCTGAGCACAGACACGAAGAGACACGTTTGGGACCCAGAATCGAAGGATCCACTCCAGGATATCATCTCTTTATTATTATATATAATGTAATAATATAAGCTACGTGGGGAGACTGGAGAAGCTGGGATTGTTCTCCTTAGAGCCCAGAAGGTCAAGAGTGAGAGGGGATCTCATTGAAACTTATAAAATTCTAACAGGACTAGACAGACTAGATGCAGGAAGGGTGTCCCCGATGGTCGGGGAATCCAGAACCAGGGGTCACAGTCTAAGGGTAAGGGTAAGGGGTAAGCCATTTAGGACAGAGATGAGGAGGAATTTCTTCACCCAGAGAGTGGTGAACCTGCGGAATTCTCTGCCACAGAAGGCAGTAGAGGCCAATTCATTAAATATATTCAAGAAGGAGTTGCTAAAGGGATCAAGGGATATGGGGAGAAGGCAGGGACAGGGTACTGAATTTGGATGATCAGCCATGATCTCATTGAATGGTGGAGCAGGCTCGAGGGGCCGAATGGCCTACCCCTGCTCCTATCTTCTATGTTTCTATGTTTCTAAGAGGAGATTTGAGAGACCAAACACAGATTGGCTAACCGCTTTGCGGAACACCTCCGTTCGGCCTTCGAGACACACGACAATGCAAAATCGTCGAGCAGAAACTGATAGCCAAGTTCCGCACCCATGAGGACGGCCTCAACCGAGATCTTGGGTTCATGTCACGCTACATGTAACCCCACCTGACGCAGGGTCATCCAGACTCGAGTCGACATTGGTTTGTTCTCTCTACACAGATGCGGCCGGACCTGCTGCGATTTCCAGCAAAAAAAAATGTTTTTTTTCTGTTTTATTGTTTTTCATACAGATCCCAGCATCTGCAATATTTGACCCCTTGTGACCCCACCTCATTCTTCTTTGATGTAATGTTTTCCTGACTGACCTGTTTGGACACCATTCACGCCTTTGATTGCTGTGATTATCTCTCTGCCGAGGTGTGATAAATGGCAGTTAGAAAGATTACCTGTAAACATCTGACATTATTCTCTGACTATATAAGCTGTGTCTTTATGCATTTCTCCACTTCACCTGACGAAGGAGCAGCGCTCCGAAAGCTTGTGATTTCAAATAAAGCTGTTGGGCTATAACCTGGTGTTGTGTGACTTCTTACATTTGTCCACCCCAGTCCAACTCCGGCATCTCCAGACCATCCGTTCAGTCCGTAAGGTTGACCCCGAGCTTCTGGTCACCTGTCACTTTAATTCACCGCCCCATTCCCACTCGGGCCTCACCGTCCTCGGGCTCTTACATTGTTCCATGGAAGCTCAGCGTAAACTCGAGGAACAGCACCTCGTCTTCCGATTACGCACTTTACAGCCTTCCGGACTCAATATTGAGTTCAACAATTTCAGATCATAACCTCGGCCCCTATTACATTTTTACTTATATTTTTTATCCACACCTTTGTTTTGGCCTTCCCCCCCCTTTCTCTCTCTTTTCTTTCTCTCTCCCACATGGCAGCTGTCTCCCACTCTGCCAGCGCATTTCACACCTAATCTAGAGCCGTCTTCTGTCTCCACTAGTCCTATCACCATCTCGTCTCGTTTTGAATATCTCTTAATGTCTCTTCAATTCTCTTTTGTTCTCTCCCAGCCTGGCCTCTTAATCTATTTCATTCCCTGTGCTTCTTTAGTCTTGATAAAGGGTTTTGACCCGAAACGTCGACTCTAATTTCTCTCCACGGATGTTGCCTGGCCTGCTGAGTTTTTCCAGCATTTTCTGTTGTTATTTTGGATTTCCAGCATCCGCAGTATTTTGCTATCATGATAGAGAGAAACTGTTTCCAGTGGCAGGAGGGTCGGTAACCACAGGACACAGATTGAACAGGCCAAGCAGCATCCGTGGAGAGAGAAACAGAGTATACAGGGTACTGGTGAGGCCGCACCTGGAATACTGCGTACAGTTTTGGTTTCCATATTTAAGAAAATATATACTTGCTCTCGAGGCGGTTCAGAGAAGGTTCACTCGGTTGATTCCGGAGATGAGGGGGTTGACGTATGAGGTTGGGACTCTACTCATTGGAGTTCAGAAGAATGAGAGGCGATCTTATCGAAACATATAAGATTGTGAGGGGGCTTGATCGGGTGGATGCGGGGAGGATGTTTCCACTGATGGATGAGACTAGAACTAGGGGGCATAATCTTAGAATAAGGGGCTGCCCTTTCAAAACTGAGATGAGGAGAAACTTCTTCACTCAGAGGGTAGTAAATCTATGGAATTTGCTACCTCAGAGAGCTGTGGAAGCTGCGACATTAAATAAATTTAAAATGGAGATAGACATTGTCCTAGCAGATAAGGGAATTAGGAGTTACGGGGAGAGGGCAGGGAAGTGGACGTGAGTCTAGGTTCGGATCAGCCATGATCCTATTGAATGGCGGAGCAGGCCCGAGGGGCCGTATGGCCTACTCCTGCTCCTACTTCTTATGTTCTTATGTTCTTAACAGAGTTAACATTTCAGGTCTTCTGGAATACTGCGTACAGTTTTGGTTTCCATATTTAAGAAAAGATATACTTGCTTTCGAGGCGGTTCAGAGAAGGTTCACTCGGTTGATTCCGGAGATGAGGGGGTTGACTTATGAGGAAAGGTTGAGTAGGTTGGGACTCTACTCATTGGAATTCAGAAGAATGAGAGGCGATCTTATTGAAACATATAAGATTGTGAAGGGGTTGGATCGGGTGGATGCGGGGAGGATGTTCCCGATGATGGGTGAAACTAGAACTAGGGGGCATAGTCTTAGAATAAGGGGCTGCTCTTTCAAAACTGAGATGAGGAGGAACTACTTCACTCAGAGGGTGGTAGGTCCATGGAATATGCTGCCCCAAAAAGCTGTAGAAGCTACATCATTACATAAATTTAAAACAGAAATAGACAGTTTCCTAGAAGTAAAGGGAATTAAGGGTTACGGGGAGCGGGCAGGAATTTGGACATGAGTCTAGGTTCGGATCGGACATGGCCCTGTGGGTAGCGGAGCGGGCCCAGGGGCCGTGTAGCCTGATCCTGCTCCTATTTCGTGTGTCTAATTCTGTTAGATTCAGGAGATGGTTCTGTGATAGTGGATTGGCGGTTAGGATCAGATCAGCTATGATCTTATTGAATGGCGGAGCAGGCTCGAGGGGCCGATTGGCCTACTCCTGCTCCTATTTCTTATGTTCTTATGTTCTTCGAACTGAAACGTTAACTCTGTTTCTCTCTCCATGGATGTTGCCTGGCCTGCTGAGTTTTTCCAGCATTTTCTGTTGTTATTTCGGATTTCCCGCATCCGCAGTATTTTGCTATCGGACACAGATTGAAGATAATCGGCAAAAGGGGGAGATGAGGAGAATTGTTTTTCCGCAGCGAGTTGTTGTGATCTGGAACGCGCTGCCTGAAAGGGCGGTGGAAGCAGATTCAACAGTAACTTTCAAAAGGGGAATTGGAGAAATAATTGATGGGGAAAAATTCACAGGGCTGTGGGGAACGAGCAGGGGGGAGTGGGACTAATTGGAGAGCTCGTTCAAAGAGCCGGCACAGGCACGATGGGCCGAATGGCCTCCTCCTGTGCGGTGAGATTCTAAGACACATTGCAGAAAATTGAAATAATTGAGCTTTATTGGGAGGATTGTTCCTGAAATGTCTCCTGCCCCCCTTTGTGTGAAGAAGTGCTTCCTGAGATCACCCCTGAACGGCCTGGCTCTAATTTTAAGGTTCTGCCCCCTTGTTCTGGACTCCCCCCACCAGAGGAAATAGTTCCTCTCTCTCTCGACCCGATCGAATCCTTTAATCATCTTAAACACCCCGAGTAGATTGCCCCTTAATCTTCTAAACTCCAGGGAATAGAAGCTTAGCCTGGGCAACATGCCCTCATAATTTAACCCTTTTAGCCTTGGGTCCCCATAGTTCTCTGCTGGTCTACCCCCAGCCCTGCGGGAGTTCTCTGCTGATTTTCCCCCAGTCTCTGCATTTAGAGGTTTCCCTCCAGCCCTGCAGGAGTTCCCTGCTGGGACTCCCACAGCCCTGTGGGTGCCCAGAGCTTCTCCGCTGGGGGATGAGACAAGCAGCTGATGTAGGGAATTTGGTGGTCTGGCTGCATTGCCTCATAGGGTGAGAGGTTAAATATAGAAACATAGAAACATAGAAGATAGGAGCAGGAGTAGGCCATTCGGCCCCTCGAGCCTGCTCCGCCATTCAATGGGATCATGGCTGATCATCCAAATTCAGTACCCTGTCCCTGCCTTCTCCCCATATCCCTTGATCCCTTTGGCCTTAAGAAATATATCCAACTCCTTCTTGAATATATTTAATGAACTGGTCTCCACCGCCCTCTGTGGTAGAGAATTCCACAGGTTCACCACTCTCTGGGTGAAGAAATTCCTCCTCATTTCAGTCCTAAATGGCTTACCCCTTATCCTTAGACTATGACCCCTGGTTCTGGACTCCCCGACCATCAGAAACATACTTCCTGCATCTAGTCTGTCCGGGCCTGACAGAATTTTATAGGTTTCGATGAGATCCCCTCTCAATCTTCTAAACTCCAGTGAGTATAAGCCCAATCGACACAATCTCTCCTCATACGTCATTCCTGCCATCCCAGGTATCAGTCTGGTGAATCTTCGCTGAACTCCTTCCATGGCAAGAACATCCTTCCTCAGATAAGGCGACCAAAACTGCACACAATACTCAAGGTGCGGTCTCGCCAAGGCCCTGTACAACTGCAGCAAGACACCCTTGTTCCTGTACAACCAGGGTGCGGGGTGCGAGGGGGTTAAACGTTCTTCGGACACAATGCCCAGTGGGAGCGATAGGTAATGGCGGGTGAAGAGGAGAACATTGCCTGCGTTATGCCTTGGAATCCCCATGCCGCTGATCTCTGTCCCATTGGTTGCCTCCAATAATGGGAAGGCGTTGCTATGGATATCGGGCCTACTCTCAGACTGTTCTCCACAGGGGAGGTCGGAGGGAGCATGGATGTAGTGCTAGCTGGGGAAGGAGCAGCACGTCACTCCCTGTCAGTAATCAAGGACTCGGCAACTAAAGACTTCCAACCGAAGCAGTGAGTAAGGACATCTAACTCCTACATGCTACTACAGTATAGAGGAACAGAAGCCTGCAGTCTGAAGGTGGGTCGATGCGGCTGAGGGATTGGGGAGAAGGTGGGTGGGTGGGGTTGAGGGATATGGGGAGAAGGTCGGTGGGTGGGGTTGAGGGATATGGGGAGAAGGTGGGTAGGTGGGGTTGGGGGATATGGGGAGAAGGTGGGTAGGTGGGGTTGGGGGATATGGGGAGAAGGTGGGTAGGTGGGGTTGGGGGATATGGGGAGAAGGTCGGTGGGTGGGGTTGAGGGATATGTGGAGAAGGTGGGTGGGTGGGGTTGAGGGCTATGGGGAGAAGGTGGGTAGGTGGGGTTGAGGGATATGTGGAGAAGGTGGGTGGGTGGGGTTGAGGGCTATGGGGAGAAGGTGGGTGGGTGGGGTTGAGGATTATGGGGAGAAGGTGGGTGGGTGGGGTTGAGGGATATGTGGAGAAGGTGGGTAGGTGGGGTTGAGGGATATGGGGGGAATGTCGGTGGGTGGGGTTGAGGGATATGTGGAGAAGGTGGGTGGGTGGGGTTGAGGGCTATGGGGAGAAGGTGGGTAGGTGGGGTTGAGGGATATGTGGAGAAGGTGGGTGGGTGGGGTTGAGGGCTATGGGGAGAAGGTGGGTGGGTGGGGTTGAGGATTATGGGGAGAAGGTGGGTGGGTGGGGTTGAGGGATATGTGGAGAAGGTGGGTAGGTGGGGTTGAGGGATATGTGGAGAAGGTGGGTAGGTGGGGTTGAGGGATATGGGGGGAATGTCGGTGGGTGGGGTTGAGGGATATGTGGAGAAGGTGGGTGGGTGGGGTTGAGGGCTATGGGGAGAAGGTGGGTAGGTGGGGTTGAGGGATATGTGGAGAAGGTGGGTGGGTGGGGTTGAGGGCTATGGGGAGAAGGTGGGTGGGTGGGGTTGAGGATTATGGGGAGAAGGTGGGTGGGTGGGGTTGAGGGATATGTGGAGAAGGTGGGTAGGTGGGGTTGAGGGATATGTGGAGAAGGTGGGTAGGTGGGGTTGAGGGATATGGGGGGAATGTCGGTGGGTGGGGTTGAGGATTATGGGGAGAAGGTCGGTGGGCAGGGTTGAGGGATATGTGGAGAAGGTGGGTAGGTGGGGTTGAGGGATATGTGGAGAAGGTGGGTAGGTGGGGTTGAGGGATATGGGGGGAATGTCGGTGGGTGGGGTTGAGGGATATGGGGAGAAGGTTGGTGGGTGGGGTTGAGGGATATAGGGAGAAGGTGGGTAGGTGGGGTTGAGGGATATGGGGAGAAGGTCGGTGGGTGGGGTTGGGGGATATGGGGAGAAGGTGGGTAGATGGGGTTGGGGGATATGTGGAGAAGGTGGGTAGGCGGGGTTGAGGGATATGGGGAGAAGGTGGGTAGGTGGGGTTGGGGGATATGGAGAGAAGGTGGGTAGGTGGGGTTGGGGGATATGTGGAGAAGGTGGGTAGGTGGGGTTGGGGGATATGTGGAGAAGGTGGGTAGGTGGGGTCGAGGGATATGTGGAGAAGGTGGGTAGGTGGGGTTGGGGGATATGTGGAGAAGGTGGGTAGGTGGGGTTGGGGGATATGGGGAGAAGGTGGGTAGGTGGGGTTGAGGGATATGGAGAGAAGGTGGGTAGGTGGGGTTGGGGGATATGTGGAGAAGGTGGGTAGGTGGGGTTGGGGGATATGTGGAGAAGGTGGGTAGGTGGGGTTGAGGGATATGGGGAGAAGGTGGGTAGGTGGGGTTGGGGGATATGGGGAGAAGGTCGGTGGGTGGGGTTGAGGGATTGGGGAGAAGGTCGGTGGGTGGGGTTGGGGGATGTGGGGAGAAGGTGGGTAGGTGGGGTTGGGGGATATGGGGAGAAGGTGGGTAGGTGAGGTTGAGGGATATGTGCAGAAGGTAGGTAGGTGGGGTTGGGGGATATGGGGAGAAGGTGGGTAGGTGGGGTTGGGGGATATGGGGAGAAGGTGGGTAGGTGGGGTTGAGGGATATGTGGAGAAGGTGGGTAGGTGGGGTTGGGGGATATGTGGAGAAGGTGGGTAGGTGGGGTTGGGGGATATGGGGAGAAGGTGGGTAGGTGGGGTTGAGGGATATGGAGAGAAGGTGGGTAGGTGGGGTTGGGGGATATGTGGAGAAGGTGGGTAGGTGGGGTTGGGGGATATGTGGAGAAGGTGGGTAGGTGGGGTTGAGGGATATGGGGAGAAGGTGGGTAGGTGGGGTTGGGGGATATGGGGAGAAGGTCGGTGGGTGGGGTTGAGGGATTGGGGAGATGGTCGGTGGGTGGGGTTGGGGGATATGGGGAGAAGGTGGGTAGGTGGGGTTGGGGGATATGGGGAGAAGGTGGGTAGGTGAGGTTGAGGGATATGTGGAGAAGGTAGGTAGGTGGGGTTGGGGGATATGGGGAGAAGGTGGGTAGGTGGGGTTGGGGGATATGGGGAGAAGGTGGGTAGGTGGGGTTGAGGGATATGGGGAGAAGGTGGGTAGGTGAGGTTGGGGGATATGGGGAGAAGGTGGGTAGGTGGGGTTGAGGGATATGGGGAGAAGGTGGGTAGATGGGGTTGGGGGATATGGGGAGAAGGTGGGTAGGTGGGGTTGAGGGATATGTGGAGAAGGTGGGTAGGTGGGGTTGAGGGATATGGGGAGAAGGTGGGTAGGTGGGGTTGGGGGATATGGGGAGAAGGTGGGTAGGTGGGGTTGGGGGATATGTGGAGAAGGTGGGTAGGTGGGGTTGGGGGATATGTGGAGAAGGTGGGGTTGGGGGATATGGGGAGATGTTGGGTGGGCGGGGTTGGGGGATATGGGGAGAAGGTGGGTAGGTGGGGTTGGGGGATATGTGGAGAAGGTGGGGTTGGGGGATATGGGGAGATGTTGGGTGGGCGGGGTTGGGGGATATGTGGAGAAGGTGGGTAGGTGGGGTTGGGGGATATGTGGAGAAGGTGGGGTTGGGGGATATGGGGAGATGTTGGGTGGGCGGGGTTGGGGGATATGGGGAGAAGGTGGGTAGGTGGTGTTGAGGGATATGTGGAGAAGGTGGGTAGGTGGGGTTGGGGGATATGTGGAGAAGGTGGGTAGGTGGGGTTGGGGGATATGTGGAGAAGGTGGGTAGGTGGGGTTGGGGGATATGTGGAGAAGGTGGGGTTGGGGGATATGGGGAGATGTTGGGTGGGCGGGGTTGGGGGATATGGAGAGAAGGTGGGTAGGTGGTGTTGAGGGATATGTGGAGAAGGTGGGTAGGTGGGGTTGGGGGATATGGGGAGAAGGTGGGGTTGGGGGATATGGGGAGATGTTGGGTGGGCGGGGTTGGGGGATTGGGTCGAATGTTTGGTTTAGATAGCGGGTCAGAAATGGATGGGCTTGTCGGCCCACTGTTCTCTTCAGATTACATTGGACTTGATTCCCAGAAACATTCTCTGAGGTAAGGGTTGAAGTGTTACCACTAGCGATGGAAACGAGTGAGGAGGCAAATCATCCAAATATTATAGCCCGCTGTAGTGTCGGGTCAATATTTAGAGTTTCCTGGGCGATGACTGAGAATCATAACAAAGTGAATGTTTTTTTGATCACTACAGCGCCGTCAGCGATTAGTGGGAGGGAAGCCGCACTCAACAATAATTCTATCTACCTTCCCTGCTTTTGATTGACACATCCGCCCGCCTACCCAATACTCTCACTGTTCAACCCTTGCCTGGGTGCTCTCTGCAGAGTTCCCCTCTGCCTTGTCCCTGGGGAGTGTCTGAACAGTGGGGTCCCAAACCCCTTTCCCCACAAGGTCCATCCTGTTGTCGGAGAATGTCATCCTAGATCAGTCACAGATCAGTCCCTTTACTGCTAGCAGTTCTACAACTCAAATTGTGCTTGAATTTTCACAAGCCCTGAGCAGCTGCACTAACCACAATTAGATTCCAGCCTGTAAATCACCCTCTCAATTAGATTCCAGCCTGTAAATCACCCTCTCAATTACATTTGCCTTTAACACATCCATGCTGATTCTCCTTACTTAACCCATGCCTTTCCAAATGAAGGTTTATTTCGTACCTGATAATGATTTCATAAGAACATAAGACTTAGGAGCAGGAGTCGGCCATTCGGCCCCTCGATCCTGCTCTGCCATTCAATGACATCACGGCTGATCATCGACCTCAACTCCACTTTTCCGCCCGATCCCCGTATCCCTTGATTCCTCCAGAATTGAAAAATCTATCGATCTCAGCCTTGAATATACTCAACGACTGAGCCTCCACAGCCCTCTGGGGCAGAGAATTCCAACGATTCACCGCCCTCTGAGTGAAGAAATTCCTCCTCATCTCAGTCCTCAATGGCCGAGCCCTTATCCTGAGACTGTGACCCCCGGTTCTAGACTCCCCAGCCAGGGGGAAACAGCCTCTCAGCATCTACCCTGTCAATCCCCTTCAGAATCTTACATGTTTCAATGAGATCACCTCTCATTCTTCTAAACTCCAGAGAGTATCGGCCCATTCTACACAATCTCTCATCATAGGACAACCCTCTCACCCCAGGAATCAATCTAGTGAACCTTCGTTGCACCGCCTCCAAGGCAAGTATATCCTTCCTTAGATAAGGAGACCAGAACTGTGCCCAGTACTCCAGGTGTGGTCTCACCAAGGCCCTGTACAATTGGAGCAAGACTTCCTTACTCTTATACTCCAACCCCCTTGCAATAAAGGCCAACATGCCATTTGCCTTCCTTATTGCTTGCTGTACCTGCATACTAACTCTTGTGTTCCTTGCACGAGGACACTCAAATCTCTCTGAACACCAACGTTTAATAATTTCTCACCATTTAAAAAATATTCTGTTTTTCTATTCTTCCTACCAAAGTGAATAACCTCACATTTCCCTACATTATACTCCATCTGCCACCTTACTGCCCACTCACTCAGTCTATCTATATCCCTCTGCAGACTCTTTGTGTCCTCCTCACAGCTTACTGTCCCACCTAGCTTTGTATCGTCAGCAAACTTGGATACATTGCACTCAGTCCCTTCATCTAGGTCATTAATATAGATTGTAAATAGCTGAGGCCCAAGCATTGATCCCTGCGGCACCCCATTAGTTACAGCCTGCCAACCCGAAAATGACCCATTTATCCCTACTCTCTGTTTTCTGTTCGTTAACCAATCCTCAATCCATGCTAATATATTACCCTGAACCCCATGAGCCCTTATCTTGCATAGCAACCATTCATTGAACGGCACTTTATTGATTGCCTTTTGGAAATCCAAATGTACTACATCCACTGGTTCCCTTTTATCTATCCTGCTGGTTACATCCTCAAGAAACTCCAATAAATTTGTTAAACAAGATTTCCCTTTCATGTCCTTGTACACAAATCACTGAAAGTTAACATGCAGGTACAGCAAGCAATCAAGAAAGTAAATGGTATGTTGGCCTTTATTACACGAGGATTTGAGTATAAGAGTAAAGATGTCTTATTGCAATTATATAGACCCCTGGTGAGACCACACCTGGAGTATTGTGGACAGTTTTGGTCTCCTTACCTAAGAAAGGATATACTTGCCATAGAGGGAGTGCAACGAAGGTTCACCAGGCTGGTTCCTGGGATGGGGGACTGTCCTATGAGGAGAGATTGAGTAGACTGGGCCTATATTCTATAGAGTTTAGAAGAATGAGAGGTGATCTCATTGAAACATACAAAATTCTGACAGGGCTTGACAGGGTAGATGCAGGGAGGATGTTTCCCCCTGGCTGGGGAGTCTAGAACCAGGGGTCACAGTCTCAGGATAAGGGCTCGGCCATTGAGGACTGAGATGAGGAGGAATTTCTTCACTCAGAGGGCGGTGAATCTTTGGAATTCTCTGCCCCAGAGGGCTGTGGAGGCTCAGTCGTTGAGTATATTCAAGGCGGAGATCGATAGATTTTTGGTTAAGGGAATCAAGGAATGTAGGGATAGTGCAGGAAAGTGGAGATGAGGTATAAGATCAGCAATGAACTTATTGAATACCGGATCCAGCCTGTAACTCACTCCCGGGTATCTGTTACTCTATATATAAACCCCTGAACCCCTCGATTAGATTCCAGCCTGTAACTCACTCCCGGGTATCTGTTATTCTATATATAAACCCCCCGAACACCTCGATTAGATTCCAGCCTGTAACTCACTCCCAGGTATCTGTTATTCTATATATAAACCCCCCGAACCCCTCGATTAGATTCCAGCCTGTAACTCACTCCCGGGTATCTGTTATTCTATATATAAACCCCCCGAACCCCTTGATTAGATTCCAGCCTGTAACTCACTCCCGGGTATCTGTTATTCTATATATAAACCCCCCTGAACCCCTCGATTAGATTCCAGCCTGTAACTCACTCCCGGGTATCTGTTATTCTATATATAAACCCCCCGAACCCCTCGATTAGATTCCAGCCTGTAACTCACTCCCGGGTATCTGTTATTCTATATATAAACCCCCCTGAACCCCTCGATTAGATTCCAACCTGTAACTCACTCCCAGGTATCTGTTATTCTATATATAAACCCCCCGAACCCCTCGATTAGATTCCAGCCTGTAACTCACTCCCGGGAATCTGTTATTCTATATATAAACCCCCCGAACCCCTCGATTAGATTCCAGCCTGTAACTCACTCCCGGGTATCTGTTATTCTATATATAAACCCCCCGAACCCCCCGATTAGATTCCAGCCTGTAACTCACTCCCGGGTATCTGTTATTCTATATATAAACCCCCCGAACCCCTCGATTAGATTCCAGCCTGTAACTCACTCCCGGGTATCTGTTATTCTATATATAAACCCCCCGAACCCCTCGATTAGATTCCAGCCTGTAACTCACTCCCAGGTATCTGTTATTCTATATATAAACCCCCCGAACCCCTCGATTAGATTCCAACCTGTAACTCACTCCCGGGTATCTGTTATTCTATATATAAACCCCCCGAACCCCTCGATTAGATTCCAACCTGTAACTCACTCCCAGGTATCTGTTATTCTATATATAAACCCCCCGAACCCCTCGATTAGATTCCAACCTGTAACTCACTCCCGGGTATCTGTTATTCTATATATAAACCCCCCGAACCCCTCGATTAGATTCCAGCCTGTAACTCACTCCCGGGTATCTGTTACTCTATATATAAACCCCCCGAACCCCTCGATTAGATTCCAGCCTGTAACTCACTCCCGGGTATCTGTTATTCTATATATAAACCCCCCGAACCCCTC
This sequence comes from Somniosus microcephalus, assembly GCF_052327205.1. Classification (NCBI taxonomy): domain Eukaryota; kingdom Metazoa; phylum Chordata; class Chondrichthyes; order Squaliformes; family Somniosidae; genus Somniosus; species Somniosus microcephalus. Next base: position 61,786 of record NW_028225765.1, read on the forward strand.
GATTAGATTCCAACCTGTAACTCACTCCCGGGTATCTGTTATTCTATATATAAACCCCCCGAACCCCTCGATTAGATTCCAGCCTGTAACTCACTCCCGGGTATCTGTTATTCTATATATAAACCCCCCGAACCCCTCGATTAGATTCCAGCCTGTAACTCACTCCCGGGTATCTGTTATTCTATATATAAACCCCCCGAACCCCTCAATTAGATTCCAGCCTGTAACTCACTCCCGGGTATCTGTTATTCTATATATAAACCCCCTGAACCCCTCGATTAGATTCCAGCCTGTAACTCACTCCCGGGTATCTGTTATTCTATATATAAACCCCCCGAACCCCTCGATTAGATTCCAACCTGTAACTCACTCCCGGGTATCTGTTATTCTATATATAAACCCCCCGAACCCCTCGATTAGATTCCAGCCTGTAACTCACTCCCGGGTATCTGTTATTCTATATATAAACCCCCCGAACCCCTCAATTAGATTCCAGCCTGTAACTCACTCCCGGGTATCTGTTATTCTATATATAAACCCCCCGAACCCCTCGATTAGATTCCAACCTGTAACTCACTCCCGGGTATCTGTTATTCTATATATAAACCCCCCGAACCCCTCGATTAGATTCCAGCCTGTAACTCACTCCCGGGTATCTGTTATTCTATATATAAACCCCCCGAACCCCTCAATTAGATTCCAGCCTGTAACTCACTCCCGGGTATCTGTTATTCTATATATAAACCCCCCGAACCCCTCAATTAGATTCCAGCCTGTAACTCACTCCCGGGTATCTGTTATTCTATATATAAACCCCCCGAACCCCTCGATTAGATTCCAGCCTGTAACTCACTCCCGGGTATCTGTTATTCTATATATAAACCCCCCGAACCCCTCGATTAGATTCCAGCCTGTAACTCACTCCCGGGTATCTGTTATTCTATATATAAACCCCCCGAACCCCTCGATTAGATTCCAGCCTGTAACTCACTCCCAGGTATCTGTTATTCTATATATAAACCCCCTGAACCCGTCGATTAGATTCCAGTCTGTAACTCACTCCCGGGTATCTGTTATTCTATATATAAACCCCCCGAACCCCTCGATTAGATTCCAGCCTGTAACTCACTCCCGGGTATCTGTTATTCTATATATAAACCCCCCGAACCCCTCGATTAGATTCCAGTCTGTAACTCACTCCCGGGTATCTGTTATTCTATATATAAACCCCCCGAACCCCTCGATTAGATTCCAGCCTGTAACTCACTCCCGGGTATCTGTTATTCTATATATAAACCCCCCGAACCCCTCGATTAGATTCCAGCCTGTAACTCACTCCCGGGTATCTGTTATTCTATATATAAACCCCCTGAACCCCTCGATTAGATTCCAGTCTGTAACTCACTCCCGGGTATCTGTTATTCTATATATAAACCCCCCGAACCCCTCGATTAGATTCCAGCCTGTAACTCACTCCCGGGTATCTGTTATTCTATATATAAACCCCCCGAACCCCTCGATTAGATTCCAGCCTGTAACTCACTCCCGGGTATCTGTTATTCTATATATAAACCCCCCCGAACCCCTCGATTAGATTCCAGCCTGTAACTCACTCCCGGGTATCTGTTATTCTATATATAAACCCCCCGAACCCCTCGATTAGATTCCAGCCTGTAACTCACTCCCGGGTATCTGTTATTCTATATATAAACCCCCCGAACCCCTCGATTAGATTCCAGCCTGTAACTCACTCCCGGGTATCTGTTATTCTATATATAAACCCCCCGAACCCCTCGATTAGATTCCAGCCTGTAACTCACACCCGGGTATCTGTTATTCTATATATAAACCCCCTGAACCCCTCGATTAGATTCCAGCCTGTAACTCACTCCCGGGTATCTGTAATTCTATATATAAACCCCCCGAACACCTCGATTAGATTCCAGCCTGTAACTCACTCCCGGGTATCTGTTATTCTATATATAAACCCCCCGAACACCTCGATTAGATTCCAGCCTGTAACACACTCCCGGGTATCTGTTATTCTATATATAAACCCCCCGAACACCTCGATTAGATTCCAGCCTGTAACTCACTCCCGGGTATCTGTTATTCTATATATAAACCCCCCCGAACCCCTCGATTAGATTCCAACCTGTAACTCACTCCCGGGTATCTGTTATTCTATATATAAACCCCCCCGAACCCCTCGATTAGATTCCAACCTGTAACTCACTCCCGGGTATCTGTTATTCTATATATAAACCCCCCGAACCCCTCGATTAGATTCCAACCTGTAACTCACTCCCGGGTATCTGTTATTCTATATATAAACCCCCCGAACCCCTCGATTAGATTCCAGCCTGTAACTCACTCCCGGGTATCTGTTATTCTATATATAAACCCCCTGAACCCCTCGATTAGATTCCAGCCTGTAACTCACTCCCGGGTATCTGTTATTCTATATATAAACCCCCCGAACCCCTCGATTAGATTCCAGCCTGTAACTCACTCCCAGGTATCTGTTATTCTATATATAAACCCCCCGAACCCCTCGATTAGATTCCAGCCTGTAACTCACTCCCGGGTATCTGTTATTCTATATATAAACCCCCCGAACACCTCGATTAGATTCCAGCCTGTAACACACTCCCGGGTATCTGTTATTCTATATATAAACCCCCCGAACCCCTCGATTAGATTCCAACCTGTAACTCACTCCCGGGTATCTGTTATTCTATATATAAACCCCCCGAACCCCTCGATTAGATTCCAGCCTGTAAATCACTCCCGGGTATCTGTTATTCTATATATAAACCCCCCGAACCCCTCGATTAGATTCCAACCTGTAACTCACTCCCGGGTATCTGTTATTCTATATATAAACCCACCGAACCCCTCGATTAGATTCCAGCCTGTAACTCACTCCCGGGTATCTGTTATTCTATATATAAACTCCCCGAACCCCTCGATTAGATTCCAGCCTGTAACTCACTCCCGGGTATCTGTTATTCTATATATAAACCCCCTGAACCCCTCGATTAGATTCCAGCCTGTAACTCACTCCCGGGTATCTGTTATTCTATATATAAACCCCCTAAACCCCTCGATTAGATTCCAGCCTGTAACTCACTCCCGGTTATCTGTTATTCTATATATAAACCTCCTGAACCCCTCGATTAGATTCCAGCCTGTAACTCACTCCCGGGTATCTGTTATTCTATATATAAACCCCCGGAACCCCTCGATTAGATTCCAGCCTGTAACTCACTCCCGGGTATCTGTTATTCTATATATAAACCCCCCGAACCCCTCGATTAGATTCCAGCCTGTAAATCACTCCCGGGTATCTGTTATTCTATATATAAACCCCCCGAACCCCTCGATTAGATTCCAGCCTGTAACTCACTCCCGGGTATCTGTTATTCTATATATAAACCCCCCGAACCCCTCGATTAGATTCCAGCCTGTAACTCACTCCCGAGTATCTGTTATTCTGTATATAAACCCCCCGAACCCCTCGATTAGATTCCAGCCTGTAACTCACTCCCGGGTATCTGTTATTCTATATATAAACCCCCCGAACCCCTCGATTAGATTCCAGCCTGTAACTCACTCCCGAGTATCTGTTATTCTGTATATAAACCCCCTGAACCCCTCGATTAGATTCCAGCCTGTAACTCACTCCCGGGTATCTGTTATTCTATATATAAACCCCCCGAACCCCTCGATTAGATTCCAGCCTGTAACTCGCTCCCGGGTATCTGTTATTCTATATATAAACCCCCTGAACCCCTCGATTAGATTCCAGCCTGTAACTCACTCCCGGGTATCTGTTATTCTATATATAAACCCCCCGAACCCCTCGATTAGATTCCAGCCTGTAACTCACTCCCGAGTATCTGTTATTCTATATATAAACCCCCCGAACCCCTCGATTAGATTCCAGCCTGTAACTCACTCCCGGGTATCTGTTATTCTATATATAAACCCCCCGAACCCCTCGATTAGATTCCAGCCTGTAACTCACTCCCGGGTATCTGTTATTCTATATATAAACCCCCCGAACCCCTCGATTAGATTCCAGCCTGTAACTCACTCCCGGGTATCTGTTATTCTATATATAAACCCCCCGAACCCCTCGATTAGATTCCAGCCTGTAACTCACTCCCGGGTATCTGTTATTCTATATATAAACCCCCCGAACCCCTCGATTAGATTCCAGCCTGTAACTCACTCCCGAGTATCTGTTATTCTATATATAAACCCCCCGAACCCCTCGATTAGATTCCAGCCTGTAACTCACTCCCGGGTATCTGTTATTCTATATATAAACCCCCCGAACCCCTCGATTAGATTCCAGCCTGTAACTCACTCCCGGGTATCTGTTATTCTATATATAAACCCCCCGAACCCCTCGATTAGATTCCAGCCTGTAACTCACTCCCGGGTATCTGTTATTCTATATATAAACCCCCTAAACCCCTCGAGTAGATTCCAGCCTGTAACTCACTCCCGGGTACCTGTTATTCTATATAAAACCCCCCCCGAACCCCTCGATTCGATTCCAGCCTATAACTCACTCCTGGGTATCTGTCATTATTCTATATATAAACCCCCTGAACCCCTCGATTCGATTCCAGCCTGTAACTCACTCCCGGGTATCTGTTATTATTCTATATATAAACCCCCGGAACCCCTCATAAATAATGAGCATCAATTGTCTGGTATATGGGGCATCCTCACTCTTCAAACATCAGCCTTACTAATGGCTGGGGGCAAACTGTCTGAATATGTGACCGGTAGCGACCGATAACCGGTCCGATCAATAACCAGCCGGCAATTGCGAAGTGTTCAGGGAGATTCTGGCTGGGAGCTGCTGATCGCCCGCTCGAAACCTAGAGGCCGATGGATATTGTGAAAGGCTTTCCCAGAGATTACCTACTCACCCAAACCTGCTGCTCTCTGAACCCAAACAAGCAGGAGCAGAAATCCCAGCAGTTTAACCACACAACAGAATCAACTACAACTCCTGCAGGCACACACAGGCTCCGCACATTCCAGGAGGATTCCCTCGACACAATTGGCAAGGTGAGTAATCTGACCCAGATTAGCCGAATAGTGATTTAAGGCACTCAGAGTACAGGCAACACAGTCCCCTTTACCCACTCCCCTTTAATCTGTCCCCATTAACCCAGTCCACTTTGAGTGTACAGGCCGCACACACAAGCTTCCAAGATGGGTTAGATACAGAGTAAAACTCCCTCTACACTGTCCCAATCAAACAATCCCAGGGCAGGTACAGCACGGGTTAGATACAGAGTAAAGCTCCCTCTACACTGTCCCATCAAACATTCCCACGGTAGGTACAGCACGGGTTAGATACAGAGTAAAGATCCCTCTACACTGTCCCATCAAACACTCCCAGGGCAGGGACAGCACAGGTTAGATACAGAGTAAAACTCCCTCTACACTGTCCCAATCAAACAATCCCAGGGCAGGTACAGCACGGGTTAGATACAGAGTAAAGCTCCCTCTACACTGTCCCATCAAACATTCCCACGGTAGGTACAGCACGGGTTAGATACAGAGTAAAGATCCCTCTACACTGTCCCATCAAACACTCCCAGGGCAGGGACAGCACGGGTTAGATACAGAGTAAAGCTCCCTCTACACTGTCCCATCAAACACTCCCAGGGCAGGGACAGCACGGGTTAGATACAGAGTAAAGCTCCCTCTACACTGTCCCATCAAACACTCACAGGGCAGGTGCAGCACGGGGTTAGATACAGAGTAATGCTCCCTCTACACTGTCCCATCAAACAATCCCAGGGCAGGTACAGCATGGGTTAGATACAGAGTAAAGCTCCCTCTACACTGTCCCATCAAACACTCCCAGGGCAGGTACAGCACGGGGTTAGATACAGAGTAAAGCTCCCTCTACACCGTCCTATCAAACACTCCCAGAGCAGGAACAGCGCGAGTTAGATACAGAGTAAAGCTCCCTCTACACTGTCCCATCAAACACTCCCAGGGCAGGTACAGCACGGGGTTAGATACAGAGTAAAGCTCCCTCTACACTGTCCCATCAAACACTCCCAGGGCAGGTACAGCACGGGTTAGATACAGAGTAAAGCTCCCTCTACACTGTCTCATCAAACACTCCCAGGGCAGGTACAGCACGGGTTAGATACAGAGTAAAGCTCCCTCTGCACTGTCCCATCAAACACTCCCAGGGCAGGTACAGCACGGGTTAGATACAGAGTAAAGCTCCCTCTACACTGTCCCATCAAACACTCCCAGGGCAGGTACAGCACGGGATAGATACAGTGTAAAGCTCCCTCTACACTGTCCCATCAAACACTCCCAGGGCAGGTACAGCACGGGTTAGATACAGAGTAAAGCTCCCTCTACACTGTCCCATCAAACACTCCCAGGGCAGGTACAGCATGGGGTTAGATACAGAGTAATGCTCCCTCTACACTGCCCCATCAAACACTCCCAGGGTAGGTACAGCACGGGTTAGATACAGAGTAAAGCTCCCTCTACACTATCCCATCACACACTCCCAGGGCAGGGACAGCACGGGGTTAGATACAGAGTAAAGCTCCCTCTACACCGTCCCATCAAACACTCCCAGGGCAGGTACAGCGTGTGCTAGATACAGAGTAAAGCTCCCTCGACACTGTCCCATCAAACACTCCCAGGGCAGGTACAGCGCGGGTTAGATACAGAGTAAAGCTCCCTCTACACTGCCCCATCAAGAACTCCCAGGATAGGTACAGCATGGGTTAGATACAGAGTAAAGCTCCCTCTACACTGTCCCATCAAACACTCCCAGGGCAGGTACAGCGCGGGTTAGATACAGAGTAAAGCTCCCTCTACACTGTCCCATCAAACACTCCCGGGGCAGGTACATCATGGGTTAGATACAGAGTAAAGCTCCCTCTACACTGTCCCATCAAACACTCCCGGGGCAGGTACAGCACGGAGTTAGATACAGTGTAAAGCTCCCGCTACACTGCCCCATCAAACACTCCCAGGGCAGGTACATCATGGGTTAGATACAGAGTAAAGCTCCCTCTACACTGTCCAATCAAACACTCCCGGGGCAGGTACAGCACGGAGTTAGATACAGAGTAAAGCTCCCGCTATACTGCCCCATCAAACACTCCCAGAACAGGTACAGTATGGGTTAGGTACAGCATGGGTTAGATAGAAAGTAAAGCTCCCTCTACATTGTCCCATTAAACCTAAGAACATAATCACATAAGAAATAGGAGCAGGAGTCGGCCATTTGGTCCTTCGAGCCTGCTCCGCCATTCAATGAGATCATGGCTGATCATCCAAACTCAGTACCCTGTCCCTGCCTTCTCCCCATATCCCTTGATCCCTTTAGCCTTAAGAAATATATCCAACTCATTCTTGAATATATTTAATAAATTGGCCTCCACCGCCCTCTGTGGCAGAGAATTCCAGAGGTTCACCACTCTCTGGGTGAAGAAATTCCTCCTCATTTCAGTCCTAAATGGCTTACCCCTTATCCTTACCCTGGTTCTGGACTCCCCGGCCATCAGAAACATCCTTCCTGCATCTAGTCTGTCCAGGCCTGACAGAATTTTATAGGTTTCGATGAGATCCCCTCTCAATCTTCTAAACTCCAGTGAGTATAAGCCCAATTGACACAATCTCTCCTCATACGTCATTCCTGCCATCCCAGGTATCAGCCTGGTGAATCTTCGTTGCACTCCTTCCATGGCAAGAACGTCCTTCCTCAGGTAAGGCGACCAAAACTGCACACAATACTCAAGGTGTGGTCTCACCAAGGCCCTGTACAACTGTAGCAAGTCTTCTCTTTTGAATATACCCAATGACTGAGCCTCCACAGTCCTCTGGGGTAGAGAATTCCAAAGATTCACCACCCTCTGTGTAAAGAAATTTCTTCTCATCTCAGTCCTGAATGGCCTAACCTTTATCCTGAGGCTGTGGCTCCAGGTTCTAGACTCCCCAGCTAAGGGAAACATTCTCCCAGCATCCACCCTATCAAGCCCTTTAATAATTGTGTATGCTTCAATGAGATCCCCTCTCATTCTTCTGAATTCAAGAGAATACCAGCCTAGTTTACTCAATCTCTTCTCATACGACTGTCCCGCCATCCCAGGGATCAATCTCGTGAACCTTCGTTGCACTCCCTCTATGGCAAGTATATCCTTCCTTACGTAAGGAGACCAAAATTGTACACAGTACTCCAGGTGTGGTCTCACCTAGGCCCTATATAATTGGAGTAAGACTTCTTTACTCCTGTACTCAAATCCTCTTGTAATTAAGGCCAGCATACCATTTGCCTTCCTAATGGCTTGCTGCACCTGCACATTCACTTTCAGTGACTCATGTACAAGGACACCCAGGCCCCTTTGAGCATCTGCATTCCCCAATCTTTCACCATTTAGGAAATACTCTGCCTTTCTGTTTTTTCTACCAAAGTGGATAACTTCACATTTATCCACATTATATTCCATCTGCCATGTTCTCGCCCACTCACTGAGCCTGTCGAGATCCCCCTTGAAGCCTCTTCACATCCTCTTCACAACTGACACTGCCATCTAGCTTTGTATCATCTGCAAATTTGGAAATGTTACATTTAGTCCCCTCATCCAAATCATTGATATAGATTGTGAATAGCTGGGGCCCAAGCACCGATCCTTGCGGTACCCCACTAGTCACAGCCTGCCATCCTGAAAAAGACCCGTTTATCCCTACTCTTTGTTTTCTGTCTGTTAACCAATTCTCAATCCATGCTAGTATATTACCCCCAATTCCATGTGCCCTAATTTTGTTTACCAACCTCTTATGTGGGACCTTATTGAAGGCCTTCTGAAAATCCAAATACACCACATCTACCGGTTCCCCCTTGTCTACTCCACTAGTTACATTCTCAAAGAACTCCAATAGATTTGTCAAACAGGATTTCCCTTTCATAACTCCATGTTGACTCTGCCCAATATTACTATTAGTTTCTAAGTGCCCAGTTATTGCATCCTTTATAATAGATTCCAGCATTTTCCTACTATTTCTCGGGCCACTTCCTTAAGTACCCTAGGATGTAGACCATCAGGCCCTGGGGATTTATCGGCCTTCAATCCCGTCAATTTCCCTAACACAATTTCCCTACAAATACTGATTTCATTCAGTTCCTCCCTCTCATTAGACCCTATGTTCCCCGACATCTCTGGGAGGTTATTTGTGCCCTCCTTTGTGAAGGCAGAACCAAAGTATGTATTTAATTGGTCTGCCATTTCTTTGTTCCCCATTATAAATTCCCCTGATTCTGACACCGCTCCACATAAGGATAAAATAGGGCAGATGACCAAAAGCTTGGTCATAGAGGTAGGTTTTAAGGAGCGTCTCAAAAGAGGAAAGAGAGGCGGGGAGGTTTAGGCAGGGAATTCCAGAGCTTAGGGCCCAGGCAACAGAAGGCACGGCCACAAATGGTGGAGCGATTATAATCAGTGATGCTCAAGAGGGCAGAATTAGAGGAGTGCAGATATCTCGGGGGTTTGTGGGGCCAGAGGAGATTACCAAGATAGGAGCGGGCGAGGGCTGTGGAGGGATTTGAAAACAAGGATGAGAATTTTGAAATCGAGGCACTGCTTAACTGGGAGCCAATGTAGGTCAGCGAGCACAGGGGTGATGGGCGAATGGGACTTGGTGCGAGTTAGGACACGGGCAGCCGAGTTTTGGATGACCTTAAGTTTACGTAGGGTAGAATGTGGGAGGCCAGCCAGGGGTGCGTTGGAATTGTCAAGTCTAGAGATAACAAAGGCAGGGATGAGGGTTTCAGCAGTGGATGAGCTGAGGCAGGGGCGGAGACGGGCTATGTTATGGAGGTGGAAGTGGGCGGTCTTAGTTATGCTGTGGATATGTGGTCAGAAGCTCATTTCAGGGTCAAATATGACACCAAGGTTGCAAACAGTGTGGTTCAGCCTCAGGCAGATGTTAGGGAGAGGGATGGAGTCAGTGGCTAGGGAACAGAGTTGTGGCGGGGACCAAAAACAATGGCTTCGGTCTTCCCAATATTTAATTGCTCATCCAGAACTGTATGACGGGCAAGCAGTCTGAAATTTAGACACCGTGGAGGGGTTGAGGGAGGTGGTATTGGGGGAGTGCTGGGTGTCATCAGTGTACATGTGGAAACTGACGCTGTGTTTTTGGATAATGACGCCAAGGGGCAACATGTAGATGAGAAACAGGAGGTCGAACTCCAAACCATCGTCAACACCTTCACCGAAGCATACAAGAGCATGGGCCTTACACCAAACATCTGTAAGACAAAGGTCTTCTACCAACCTGCCCCCACCACACAGTACTGCCCCCCCGATTATCAAAATCCATGACAAGGCCTTGGACAACATGGGCCACTTTCCATACCTCGGGAGTCTACTGTCAACAAGGGCAGACGTCGATGACAAAGTCCAACACCGCCTTCAGTGTGCCAGTGCAGCCTTCAGTCACCTGAGGAAGAGAGTGTTTGAAGGCCAGGGTCTCAAAACCGGCACTAAGCTCATGGTCTACAGAGCAGCAGTGATACCCGCCCTGCTGTATGCTTCAGAGACATGGACCGTGTACAGCAGGTCCTCAAAGCACTGGAGAGGTACCACCAACGCTGCCTCCGCAAGATCCTGCAAATCCATTGGCAGGATAGGCGCACCAACGTCAGTGTTCTTGCTCAGGCCAACATCCCCAGCATCGAAGCTTTGACCACACTCGATCAGCTCCGATGGACGGGTCACATTGGCCGCATGCCCGATACGAGACTCCCAAAACAGGCGCTCTACTCGGTGCTCCGGCATGGCAAGAGAGCCCCAGGTGGGCAGAGGAAACGCTTCAAGGACACCCTCAAAGCCGCCTTGAAAAAGTGTAACATCCCCACCGACACCTGGGAATCCCTGGCCCAAGACCGCACAAAATGAAGGAGAAGCATCTGGGAAGGCGCTGAACACCTCGAGTCTCTTCGCCGGGAGCAAGTGGAAGCCAAGCGCGGGCAGCGCAACGAGTGCATGTCAACCCAAGCACCCCACCCACCCGCCCATTCAACCACCGTCTGCCCCACCTGTGACAGAGACTGTAGGTCCCGCATTGGACTCATCAGTCACCTGGGAACTCATTCTTAATGTGAAAGCAAGTCATCCTCGGTCCGAAGGGACTGCCTAAGAAGAAGAAGAAGAAGGAGGCCGACGCTGAGTTTTCGGATGATGTCGCCATGGGGCAACATGTAGATGAGAAAGAGCAGGGGGCCAAGGATAGATTCTTGGGGGACACTAAAGGTAAAGATGCAGGAGTGGGAAGAGAAGCTGTTGCAGGTTATGATTAGATAGATAAAAATGGAACCAGGCAAGAGCAGGCAAGAATGGAGAAAAGGGCAGGTGGAAATTGTCGGAGGTATTTGGTGAGAGAGTCCGGGGGTTCCTTCTCTGCCCCAGGCGAGTTCCCCAGAGCGGTAGGCTGAAGTTTATGTCATCTTTGTGAGGTCATGGAAGCTACGAGTTCAGCCTTGTCACTAAGGTTACTCCACACTGACTGACTCTGGGATAACCTGGGCGTGTCTGTCTCGATTACAATGCCACAGCCGCAAAAGTGTCGACTCAGCTCACGCTGTCAAAAGCTCAGCAACTGAAATAAAAGGATCTGTGGGAGGTGGTGAGGACATCCCTTTCAAAGATTTTGAAATCAACAATTTCACTGCAGGTTTAACGCAAGAATTTCAATTCATCATCAATACTGACCCACTCAATCATGACAGGAAAATACTCAGAAACTGTGAGAGTCAGTGTGTGTGGGACCCGTACCCAAGTGAGAGTCAGTGTGTGTAGGATCTATACTCCAGTGAGAGTCAGTGGGTGTGGAACCCGTGCCCCAGTGAGAGTCAGTGTGTGTGGAACCCGTACCCTAGTGAGAGTCAGTGTGTGTGGAACCCATACCCCAGTGAGAGTCAGTGTGTGTGGAACCTGTACCCCAGTGAGAATCAGTGTGTGTGGAACCCGTACCCCAGTGAGAGTCAGTGGGTGTGGAACCCGTGCCCCAGTGAGAGTCAGTGTGTGTGGAACCCGTACCCTAGTGAGAGTCAGTGTGTGTGGAACCCATACCCCAGTGAGAGTCAGTGTGTGAGGAACCCGTACCCCAGTGAGAGTCACTGTGTGTAGGATATATACCCCAGTGAGAGTCAGTGTGTGTGGAACCCGTACCCTAGTGAGAGTCAGTGTGTGTGGAACCCGTACCCCAGTGAGAGTCAGTGTGTGTGGAACCCGTACCCCAGTGAGAGTCAGTGTGTGTGGAACCCGTACCCCAGTGAGAGTCAGTGTGTGTGGAACCCGTACCCCAGTGAGAGTCAGTGTGTGTGGAACCCGTACCCTAGTGAGAGTCAGTGTGTGTGGAACCCGTACCCCAGTGAGAGTCAGTGTGTGTGGAACCCGTACCCCAGTGAGAGTCAGTGTGTGTGGAACCCGTACCCCAGTGAGAGTCAGTGTGTGTGGGACCCGTACCCCAGTGAGAGTCAGTGTGTGTGGAACCCGTACCCCAGTGAGAGTCAGTGTGTGAGGAACGCGTACCTCAGTGAGATTCAGTTTGTGTGGAACCCGTACCCCAGTGAGAGTCAGTGTGTGTGGAACCCGTACCCCAGTGAGAGTCAGTGTGTGTGGGACCCGTACCCCAGTGAGAGTCAGTGTGTGTGGAACCCGTACCCCAGTGAGAGTCAGTGTGTGTGGAACCCGTACCCCAGTGAGAGTCACTGTGTGTAGGATATATACCCCAGTGAGAGTCAGTGTGTGTGGAACCCGTACCCTAGTGAGAGTCAGTGTGTGTGGAACCCGTACCCCAGTGAGAGTCAGTGTGTGTGGAACCCGTACCCCAGTGAGAGTCAGTGTGTGTGGAACCCGTACCCCAGTGAGAGTCAGTGTGTGTGGAACCCGTACCCCAGTGAGAGTCAGTGTGTGTGGAACCCGTACCCTAGTGAGAGTCAGTGTGTGTGGAACCCGTACCCCAGTGAGAGTCAGTGTGTGTGGAACCCGTACCCCAGTGAGAGTCAGTGTGTGTGGAACCCGTACCCCAGTGAGAGTCAGTGTGTGTGGAACCCGTACCCCAGTGAGAGTCAGTGTGTGTGGGACCCGTACCCCAGTGAGAGTCAGTGTGTGTGGAACCCGTACCCCAGTGAGAGTCAGTGTGTGAGGAACGCGTACCTCAGTGAGATTCAGTTTGTGTGGAACCCGTACCCCAGTGAGAGTCAGTGTGTGTGGATCCGGTACCCCAGTGAGAGTCAGTGTGTGTGTGACCCGTAACCCAGTGAGAGTCAGCGTGTGTGGATCCGGTACCCCAGTGAGAGTCAGTGTGTGTGTGACCCGTAACCCAGTGAGAGTCAGCGTGTGTGGAACCCGTACCCCAGTGAGAGTCAGTGTGTGTGGGACCCGTAGCCCAGTGAGAGTCAGTGTGTGGAACCCGTACCCAAGTGAGAGTCAGTGTGTGTGGAACCCATACCCCAGTGAGAGTCAGTGTGTGTGGGACCCGTACCCCAGTGAGAGTCAGTGTGTGTGGGACCCGTACCCCAGTGAGAGTCAGTGTGTGTGGAACCCGTACCCCAGTGAGAGTCAGTGTGTGTGGGACCCGTACCCCAGTGAGAGTCAGTGTGTGTGGAACCCGTACCCCAGTGAGAGTCAGTGTGTGTGGAACCCGTACCCCAGGGAGAGTCAGTGTGTGTAGAACCCGTACCCCAGTGAGAGACAGTGTGTGTGGATCCCGTACCCCAGTGCGAGTCAGTGTGTGTGGAACCCGTACCCCAGTGAGAGTCAGTGTGTATGGAACCCGTACCCCAGTGAGAGTCAGTGTGTGTGGAACCCGTACCCCAGTGAGAGTCAGTGAGTGTGGAACCCGTACTCCAGTGAGAGTTAGTGTCTGTGGAACCCGTATCCCAGTGAGAGTCAGTGAGTGTGGAACCCGTACCACAGTGAGAGTCAGTGTGTGTGGAACCCTTACCCCAGTGAGAGTCAGTGTGTGTGGAACCCGTACCCCAGTGAGAGTCAGTGTGTGTGGAACTCGTACCCCAGTGAGTGTCAGTGTGTGTGGAACCTGTACCCCAGTGAGAGTCAGTGCGTGTGGAACCCGTACCCCAGTGAGAGTCCGTGTATGAGGAACCCGTACCCCAGTGAGAGTCAGTGTGTGTGGAACCCGTACCGCAGTGAGTGTCAGTGTGTGTGGAACCAGTACCTCAGTGAGTGTCAGTGTGTGTGGAACCCGTACCCAAGTGAGAGTCAGTGTGGGTGGAACCCGTACCCCAGTGAGAGTCCGTGTGTGAGGAACCCGTACCCCAGTGAGTGTCAGTGAGTGTGGAACCCGTACCCCAGTGAGAGTCAGTGTGTGTGGAACCCGTACCCCAGTGAGAGTCAGTGTGTGTGGAACCCGTACCCTAGTGAGAGTCAGTGTGTGTGGAACCCGTACCCCAGTGAGTGTCAGTGTGTGTGGAACCCGTACCCCAGTGAGAGTCAGTGTGTGTGGAACCCGTACCCCAGTGAGAGTCAGTGTGTGTGGAACCCGTACCCCAGTGAGAGTCAGTGTGTGTGGGACCCGTACCCCAGTGAGAGTCAGTGTGTGTGGAACCCGTACCCCAGTGAGAGTCAGTGTGTGAGGAACGCGTACCTCAGTGAGATTCAGTTTGTGTGGAACCCGTACCCCAGTGAGAGTCAGTGTGTGTGGATCCGGTACCCCAGTGAGAGTCAGTGTGTGTGGAACCCGTACCCCAGTGAGAGTCACTGTGTGTAGGATATATACCCCAGTGAGAGTCAGTGTGTGTGGAACCCGTACCCTAGTGAGAGTCAGTGTGTGTGGAACCCGTACCCCAGTGAGAGTCAGTGTGTGTGGAACCCGTACCCCAGTGAGAGTCAGTGTGTGTGGAACCCGTACCCCAGTGAGAGTCAGTGTGTGTGGAACCCGTACCCTAGTGAGAGTCAGTGTGTGTGGAACCCGTACCCCAGTGAGAGTCAGTGTGTGTGGAACCCGTACCCCAGTGAGAGTCAGTGTGTGTGGAACCCGTACCCCAGTGAGAGTCAGTGTGTGTGGAACCCGTACCCCAGTGAGAGTCAGTGTGTGTGGGACCCGTACCCCAGTGAGAGTCAGTGTGTGTGGAACCCGTACCCCAGTGAGAGTCAGTGTGTGAGGAACGCGTACCTCAGTGAGATTCAGTTTGTGTGGAACCCGTACCCCAGTGAGAGTCAGTGTGTGTGGATCCGGTACCCCAGTGAGAGTCAGTGTGTGTGTGACCCGTAACCCAGTGAGAGTCAGCGTGTGTGGATCCGGTACCCCAGTGAGAGTCAGTGTGTGTGTGACCCGTAACCCAGTGAGAGTCAGCGTGTGTGGAACCCGTACCCCAGTGAGAGTCAGTGTGTGTGGGACCCGTAGCCCAGTGAGAGTCAGTGTGTGGAACCCGTACCCAAGTGAGAGTCAGTGTGTGTGGAACCCATACCCCAGTGAGAGTCAGTGTGTGTGGGACCCGTACCCCAGTGAGAGTCAGTGTGTGTGGGACCCGTACCCCAGTGAGAGTCAGTGTGTGTGGAACCCGTACCCCAGTGAGAGTCAGTGTGTGTGGGACCCGTACCCCAGTGAGAGTCAGTGTGTGTGGAACCCGTACCCCAGTGAGAGTCAGTGTGTGTGGAACCCGTACCCCAGGGAGAGTCAGTGTGTGTAGAACCCGTACCCCAGTGAGAGACAGTGTGTGTGGATCCGGTACCCCAGTGCGAGTCAGTGTGTGTGGAACCCGTACCCCAGTGAGAGTCAGTGTGTATGGAACCCGTACCCCAGTGAGAGTCAGTGTGTGTGGAACCCGTACCCCAGTGAGAGTCAGTGAGTGTGGAACCCGTACTCCAGTGAGAGTTAGTGTCTGTGGAACCCGTATCCCAGTGAGAGTCAGTGAGTGTGGAACCCGTACCACAGTGAGAGTCAGTGTGTGTGGAACCCTTACCCCAGTGAGAGTCAGTGTGTGTGGAACCCGTACCCCAGTGAGTGTCAGTGTGTGTGGAACCTGTACCCCAGTGAGAGTCAGTGCGTGTGGAACCCGTACCCCAGTGAGAGTCCGTGTATGAGGAACCCGTACCCCAGTGAGAGTCAGTGTGTGTGGAACCCGTACCGCAGTGAGTGTCAGTGTGTGTGGAACCAGTACCTCAGTGAGTGTCAGTGTGTGTGGAACCCGTACCCAAGTGAGAGTCAGTGTGGGTGGAACCCGTACCCCAGTGAGAGTCCGTGTGTGAGGAACCCGTACCCCAGTGAGTGTCAGTGAGTGTGGAACCCGTACCCCAGTGAGAGTCAGTGTGTGTGGAACCCGTACCCCAGTGAGAGTCAGTGTGTGTGGAACCCGTACCACAGTGAGAGTCAGTGTGTGTGGAACCGGTACCCCAGTGAGAGTCAGTGTGTGTGGAAACCGTACCCCAGTGAGAGTCAGTGTGTGTGGAGCCCGTAGCCCAGTGAGAGTCAGTGGGTGTGGATCCCGTACCCCAGTGAGAGTCAGTGTCTGTGGAACCCGTACCCCAGTGAGAGTCAGTGTGTGTGGAACCCGTACCCCAGTGAGAGCCAGTGTGTGTGGAACCCGTACCCCAGTGAGAGTCAGTGAGTGTGGAACCCGTACCCCAGTGAGAGTCAGTGTGTGTGGAACCCGTACCCCAGTGGGAGTCAGTGTGTGTGGAACCCGTACCCCAGTGAGAGTCAGTGTGTGTGGGACCCGTACCCCAGTGAGAGTCAGTGTCTGTGGAACCCGTACCCCAGTGAGAGTCAGTGTGTGTGGGACCCGTACCCCAGTGAGAGTCAGTGTGTGTGGGACCGTGCCCCAGTGAGAGTCAGTATGTGTGGAACCCGTACCACAGTGAGAGTCAGTGTGTGTGGGACCCGTACCCCAGTGAGAGTCAGTGTCTGTGGAACCCGTACCCCAGTGAGAGTCAGGGTGTGTGGGACCCGTACCCCAGTGAGAGCCAGTGTGTGTGGGACACGTACCCCAGTGAGAGTCAGTGTGTGTGGAACCCGTACCCCAGTGAGAGTCAGTGTGTGTGGGACCCGTACCCCAGTGAGAGTCAGTGTCTGTGGAACCCGTACCCCAGTGAGAGTCAGTGTGTGTGGGACCCGTACCCCAGTGAGAGTCAGTGTGTGTGGGACCCGTACCCCAGTGAGAGTCAGTGTCTGTGGAACCCGTACCCCTGTGAGAGTCAGTGTGTGTGGGACCCGTACCCCAGTGAGAGTCAGTGTGTGTGGAACCCGTACCCCAGTGAGAGTCAGTGTGTGTGGATCCCGTAACCCAGTGAGAGTCAGTGTGTGTGGAACCCGTACCCCAGTGAGAGTCAGTGTGTGTGGGACCCGTACCCCAGTGAGAGTCAGTGTCTGTGGAACCCGTACCCCAGTGAGAGTCAGTGTGTGTGGGACCCGTACCCCAGTGAGAGTCAGTGTGTGTGGGCCCCATACCCCAGTGAGAGTCAGTGTGTGTGGAACCCGTACCCCAGTGAGAGTCAGTGTGTGTGGAACCCGTACGCCAGTGAGAGTCAGTGTGTGTGGAACCCGTACCCCAGTGAGAGTCAGTGTGTGTGGAACCCGTACCCCAGTGAGAGTCAGTGTGTGTGGAACCCGTACCCGAGTGAGAGTCAGTGTGTGTGGAACCCGTACCCCAGTGAGAGTCAGTGTGAGTGGAACCCGTACCCCAGTGAGAGTCAGTGTGTGTGGACCCCGTACCCCAGTGAGAGTCAGTGTGTGTGGAACCCGTACCCCAGTGAGAGTCAGTGTGTGTGGAACCCGTACCCCAGTGAGAGTCAGTGTGTGTGGGACCCGTACCCCAGTGAGAGTCAGTGTCTGTGGAACCCGTACCCCAGTGAGAGTCAGCGTGTGTGGGACCCGTACCCCAGAGAGAGTCAGCGTGTGCGGGACCCGTACCCCAGTGAGAGTCAGTGTGTGTGGAACCAGTACCCCAGTGAGAATCAGTGTGTGTGGGACCCGTACCCCAGTGAGAGTCAGTGTCTGTGGAACCCGTACCCCAGTGAGAGTCAGTGTGTGTGGGACCCGTACCCCAGTGAGAGTCAGTGTGTGTGGAACCCATACCCCAGTGAGAGTCAGTGTGTGAGGAACGCGTACCTCAGTGAGATTCAGTTTGTGTGGAACCCGTACCCAAGTAAGAGTCAGTGTGTGTGGAACCCGTACCCCAGTGAGAGTCAGTGTGTGTGGAACCGGTACCCCAGTGAGAGTCAGTGTGTGTGTGACCCGTACCCCAGTGAGAGTCAGCGTGTGTGGAACCCGTACCCCAGTGAGAGTCAGTGTGTGTGGGACCCGTAGCCCAGTGAGAGTCAGTGTGTGGAACCCGTACCCAAGTGAGAGTCAGTGTGTGTGGAACCCATACCCCAGTGAGAGTCAGTGTGTGTGGGACCCGTACCCCAGTGAGAGTCAGTGTGTGTGGAACCCGTACCCCAGTGAGAGTCAGTGTGTGTGGGACCCGTACCCCAGTGAGAGTCAGTGTGTGTGGAACCCGTACCCCAGTGAGAGTCAGTGTGTGTGGAACCCGTACCCCAGTGAGAGTCAGTGTGTGTGGAACCCGTACCCCAGTGAGAGTCAGTGTGTGTGGAACCCGTACCCCAGTGAGAGTCAGTGTGTGTGGAACCCGTACCCCAGGGAGAGTCGGTGTGTGTAGAACCCGTACCCCAGTGAGAGACAGTGTGTGTGGATCCCGTACCCCAGTGCGAGTCAGTGTGTGTGGGACCCGTACCCCAGTGAGAGTCAGTGTCTGTGGAACCCGTACCCCAGTGAGAGTCAGGGTGTGTGGGACCCGTACCCCAGTGAGAGCCAGTGTGTGTGGGACCCGTACCCCAGTGAGAGTCAGTGTGTGTGGAACACGTACCCCAGTGAGAGTCAGTGTGTGTGGGACCCGTACCCCAGTGAGAGTCAGTGTCTGTGGAACCCGTACCCCAGTGAGTGTCAGTGTGTGTGGGACCCGTACCCCAGTGAGAGTCAGTGTGTGTGGGACCCGTACCCCAGTGAGAGTCAGTGTCTGTGGAACCCGTACCACTGTGAGAGTCAGTGTGTGTGGGACCCGTACCCCAGTGAGAGTCAGTGTGTGTGGAACCCGTACCCCAGTGAGAGTCAGTGTGTGTGGAGCCCGTAGCCCAGTGAGAGTCAGTGGGTGTGGATCCCGTAACCCAGTAAGAGTCAGTGTGTGTGGAACCCGTACCCCAGTGAGAGTCAGTGTGTGTGGGACCCGTACCCCAGTGAGAGTCAGTGTGTGTGGAACCCGTACCCCAGTGAGAGTCAGTGTGTGTGGAACCCGTACGCCAGTGAGAGTCAGTGTGTGAGGAACCCGTACCCCAGTGAGAGTCAGTGTGTGTGGAACCCGTACCCCAGTGAGAGTCAGTGTGTGTGGAACCCGTACCCGAGTGAGAGTCAGTGTGTGTGGAACCCGTACCCCAGTGAGAGTCAGTGTGAGTGGAACCCGTACCCCAGTGAGAGTCAGTGTGTGTGGACCCCGTACCCCAGTGAGAGTCAGTGTGTGTGGAACCCGTACCCCAGTGAGAGTCAGTGTGTGTGGTACCCGTACCCCAGTGAGAGTCAGTGTGTGTGGAACCCGTACCCCAGTGAGAGTCAGTGTGTGTGGAACCCGTACCCCAGGGCGAGTCAGTGTGTGTAGAACCCGTACCCCAGTGAGAGACAGTGTGTGTGGATCCCGTACCCCAGTGCGAGTCAGTGTGTGTGGAACCCGTACCCCAGTGAGAGTCAGTGTGTGTGGAACCCGTACCCCAGTGAGAGTCAGTGTGTGTGGAACCCGTACCCCAGTGAGAGTCAGTGAGTGTGGAACCCGTACTCCAGTGAGAGTCAGTGTCTGTGGAACCCGTATCCCAGTGAGAGTCAGTGTGTGTGGAACCCGTACCACAGTGAGAGTCAGTGTCTGTGGAACCCTTACCCCAGTGAGAGTCAGTGTGTGTGGAACCCGTACCCCAGTGAGAGTCAGTGTGTGTGGAACCCGTACCCCAGTGAGTGTCAGTGTGTGTGGAACCTGTACCCCAGTGAGAGTCAGTGCGTGTGGAACCCGTACCCCAGTGAGAGTCCGTGTATGAGGAACCCGTACCCCAGTGAGAGTCAGTGTGTGTGGAACCCGAACCGCAGTGAGTGTCAGTGTGTGTGGAACCTGTACCTCAGCGAGTGTCAGTGTGTGTGGAAACCGCACCCAAGTGAGAGTCAGTGTGGGTGGAACCCGTACCCCAGTGAGAGTCAGTGTGTGTGGAACCCGTACCCCAGTGAGAGTCAGTGTGTGTGGAACCCGTACCCCAGTGAGAGTCAGTGTGTGAGGAACCCGTACGCCAGTAAGAGTCCGTGTGTGTGGAACCCGTACCCCAGTGAGAGTAAGTGTGTGTGGAACCCGTACCACAGTGAGAGTCAGTGTGTGTGGAGCCCGTAGCCCAGTGAGAGTCAGTGGGTGTGGATCCCGTACCCCAGTGAGAGTCAGTATGTATGGAACCCGTACCCCAGTGAGAGTCAGTGTGTGTGGAAACCGTACCCCAGTGAGAGTCAGTGTGTGTGGAACCCGTACCCCAGTGAGAGTCAGTGTGTGTGGAACCCGTACCACAGTGAGAGTCAGTGTGTGTGGAACCGGTACCCCAGTGAGAGTCAGTGTGTGTGGAACCCGTACCCCAGGGAGAGTCAGTGTCTGTGGAACCTGTACCCCAGTGAGAGTCAGTGGGTGTGGAACCCGTACCCCAGTGAGAGTCAGTGTGTGTGGAACCTGTACCCCAGTGAGAGTCAGTGTGTGTGGAACCCGTACCCCAGTGAGAGTCAGTGTGTTTGGAACCCGTACCCCAGTGAGAGTCAGTGTGTGAGGAACGCGTACCTCAGTGAGATTCAGTTTGTGTGGAACCCGAACCCCAGTGAGAGTCAGTGTGTGTGGACCCCGTACCCCAGTGAGAGTCAGTGTGTGTGGAACCGGTACCCCAGTGAGAGTCAGTGTGTGTGTGACCCGTACCCCAGTGAGAGTCAGCGTGTGTGGAACCCGTACCCCAGTGAGAGTCAGTGTGTGTGGGACCCGTAGCCCAGTGAGAGTCAGTGTGTGGAACCCGTACCCAAGTGAGAGTCAGTGTGTGTGGAACCCATACCCCAGTGAGAGTCAGTGTGTGTGGGACCCGTACCCCAGTGAGAGTCAGTGTGTGTGGAACCCGTACCCCAGTGAGAGTCAGTGTGTGTGGGACCCGTACCCCAGTGAGAGTCAGTGTGTGTGGAACCCGTACCCCAGTGAGAGTCAGTGTGTGTGGAACCCGTACCCCAGTGAGAGTCAGTGTGTGTGGAACCCGTACCCCAGTGAGAGTCAGTGTGTGTGGAACCCGTACCCCAGTGAGAGTCAGTGTGTGTGGAACCCGTACCCCAGGGAGAGTCAGTGTGTGTAGAACCCGTACCCCAGTGAGAGACAGTGTGTGTGGATCCCGTACCCCAGTGCGAGTCAGTGTGTGTGGGACCCGTACCCCAGTGAGAGTCAGTGTCTGTGGAACCCATACCCCAGTGAGAGTCAGGGTGTGTGGGACCCGTACCCCAGTGAGAGCCAGTGTGTGTGGGACCCGTACCCCAGTGAGAGTCAGTGTGTGTGGAACCCGTACCCCAGTGAGAGTCAGTGTGTGTGGGACCCGTACCCCAGTGAGAGTCAGTGTCTGTGGAACCCGTACCCCAGTGAGTGTCAGTGTGTGTGGGACCCGTACCCCAGTGAGAGTCAGTGTGTGTGGGACCCGTACCCCAGTGAGAGTCAGTGTCTGTGGAACCCGTACCCCTGTGAGAGTCAGTGTGTGTGGGACCCGTACCCCAGTGAGAGTCAGTGTGTGTGGAACCCGTACCCCAGTGAGAGTCAGTGTGTGTGGAGCCCGTAGCCCAGTGAGAGTCAGTGGGTGTGGATCCCGTAACCCAGTAAGAGTCAGTGTGTGTGGAACCCGTACCCCAGTGAGAATCAGTGTGTGTGGGACCCGTACCCCAGTGAGAGTCAGTGTGTGTGGAACCCGTACCCCAGTGAGAGTCAGTGTGTGTGGAACCCGTACGCCAGTGAGAGTCAGTGTGTGAGGAACCCGTACCCCAGTGAGAGTCAGTGTGTGTGGAACCCGTACCCCAGTGAGAGTCAGTGTGTGTGGAACCCGTACCCGAGTGAGAGTCAGTGTGTGTGGAACCCGTACCCCAGTGAGAGTCAGTGTGAGTGGAACCCGTACCCCAGTGAGAGTCAGTGTGTGTGGACCCCGTACCCCAGTGAGAGTCAGTGTGTGTGGAACCCGTACCCCAGTGAGAGTCAGTGTGTGTGGAACCCGTACCCCAGTGAGAGTCAGTGTGTGTGGAACCCGTACCCCAGTGAGAGTCAGTGTGTGTGGAACCCGTACCCCAGGGAGAGTCAGTGTGTGTAGAACCCGTACCCCAGTGAGAGACAGTGTGTGTGGATCCCGTACGCCAGTGCGAGTCAGTGTGTGTGGAACCCGTACCCCAGTGAGAGTCAGTGTGTGTGGAACCCGTACCCCAGTGAGAGTCAGTGTGTGTGGAACCCGTACCCCAGTGAGAGTCAGTGAGTGTGGAACCCGTACTCCAGTGAGAGTCAGTGTCTGTGGAACCCGTATCCCAGTGAGAGTCAGTGTGTGTGGATCCCGTACCACAGTGAGAGTCAGTGTCTGTGGAACCCTTACCCCAGTGAGAGTCAGTGTGTGTGGAACCCGTACCCCAGTGAGAGTCAGTGTGTGTGGAACCCGTACCCCAGTGAGTGTCAGTGTGTGTGGAACCTGTACCCCAGTGAGAGTCAGTGCGTGTGGAACCCGTACCCCAGTGAGTGTCCGTGTATGAGGAACCCGTACCCCAGTGAGAGTCAGTGTGTGTGGAACCCGTACCGCAGTGAGTGTCAGTGTGTGTGGAACCTGTACCTCAGTGAGTGTCAGTGTGTGTGGAACCCGTACCCAAGTGAGAGTCAGTGTGGGTGGAACCCGTACCCCAGTGAGAGTCCGTGTGTGAGGAACCCGTACCCCAGTGAGTGTCAGTGTGTGTGGAACCCGTACCCCAGTGAGAGTCCGTGTGTGAGGAACCCGTACCCCAGTGAGAGTCAGTGTGTGTGGAACCCGTACCCCAGTGAGAGTCAGTGTGTGTGGAACCCGTACCCCAGTGAGAGTCAGTGTGTGTGGAACCGGTACCCCAGTGAGAGTCAGTGTGTGTGGAAACCGTACCCCAGTGAGAGTCAGTGTGTGTGGAGCCCGTAGCCCAGTGAGAGTCAGTGGGTGTGGATCCCGTACCCCAGTGAGAGTCAGTGTCTGTGGAACCCGTACCCCAGTGAGAGTCAGTGTGTGTGGAACCCGTACCCCAGTGAGAGCCAGTGTGTGTGGAACCCGTACCCCAGTGAGAGTCAGTGAGTGTGGAACCCGTACCCCAGTGAGAGTCAGTGTGTGTGGGACCCGTACCCCAGTGAGAGTCAGTTGGTGTGGGACCCGTACTCCAGTGAGAGTCAGTGTGTGTGGAACCCGTACCCCAGTGAGAGTCAGTGTGTGTGGAACCCGTACCCCAGTGAGAGTCAGTGAGTGTGGAACCCGTACCCCAGTGAGAGTCAGTGTGTGTGGAACCCGTACCCCAGTGAGAGTCAGTGTGTGTGTGACCCGTACCCCAGTGAGAGACAGTGTGTGTGGAACCCGCACCCCAGTGAGAGTCAGTGTGTGTGGAACCCGTACCCCAGTGAGAGTCAGTGTGTGTGGAACCCGTACCCCAGTGAGAGTCAGTGTGTTTGGGACCCGTACCCCAGTGAGAGTCAGTGTGTGTGGAACCCGTACCCCAGTGAGAGTCAGTGTGTGTGGAACCCGTACCCCAGTGAGAGTCAGTGTGTGTGGAACCCGTACCCCAGTGAGAGTCAGTGTGTGTGGAACCCGTACCCCAGTGAGAGTCAGTGTGTGTGGAACCCGTACCCCTGTGAGAGTCAGTGTGTGTGGGACCCGTACCCCAGTGAGAGTCAGTGTGTGTGGAACCCGTACCCCAGTGAGAGTCAGTGTGTGTGGAGCCCGTAGCCCAATGAGAGTCAGTGGGTGTGGATCCCGTACCCCAGTGAGAGTCAGTGTGTGTGGAACCCGTACCCCAGTGAGAGTCAGTGTGTGTGGAACACGTACCCCAGTGAGAGTCAGTGTCTGTGGAACCCGTACCCCAGTGAGAGTCAGTGTCTGTGGAACCCGTACCCCAGTGAGAGTCAGTGTGTGTGGGACCCGTACCCCAGTGAGAGTCAGTGTGTGTGGGACCCGTACCCCAGTGAGAGTCAGTTGGTGTGGGACCCGTACTCCAGTGAGAGTCAGTGTGTGTGGAACCCGTACCCCAGTGAGAGTCAGTGTGTGTGGAACCCGTACCCCAGTGAGAGTCAGTGTGTGTGGAACCCGTACCCCAGTGAGAGTCAGTGAGTGTGGAACCCGTACCCCAGTGAGAGTCAGTGTGTGTGGAACCCGTACCCCAGTGAGAGTCAGTGTGTGTGGGACCCGTACCCCAGTGAGAGACAGTGTGTGTGGAACCCTTACCCCAGTGAGAGTCAGTGTGTGTGGAACCGGTACCCCAGTGAGAGTCAGTGTGTGTGGAACCCGTACCCCAGTGAGAGTCAGTGTGTGTGGAACCCGTACCCCAGTGAGAGTCCGTGTGTGTGGAACCCGTACCCCAGTGAGAGTCAGTGTGTTTGGGACCCGTACCCCAGTGAGAGTCAGTGTGTGTGGAACCCGTACCCCAGTGAGAGTCAGTGTCTGTGGAACCCGTACCCCAGTGAGAGTCAGTGTGTGTGGAACCCGTACCCCAGTGAGAGTCAGTGTGTGTGGAACCCGTACCCCTGTGAGAGTCAGTGTGTGTGGGACCCGTACCCCAGTGAGAGTCAGTGTGTGTGGAACCCGTACCCCAGTGAGAGTCAGTGTGTGTGGAACCCGTACCCCAGTGAGAGTCAGTGTGTGTGGAACCCGTACCCCAGTGAGAGTCAGTGTGTGTGGAGCCCGTACCCCAGTGAGAGTCAGTGTGTGTGGAACCCGTACCCCAGTGAGAGTCAGTGTGTGTGGAGCCCGTAGCCCAATGAGAGTCAGTGGGTGTGGATCCCGTACCCCAGTGAGAGTCAGTGTGTGTGGAACCCGTACCCCAGTGAGAGTCAGTGTGTGTGGAACCCGTACCCCAGTGAGAGTCAGTGTGTGTGGAACCCGTACCCCAGTGAGAGTCAGTGTGTGTGGAACCCGTACCCCAGTGAGAGCCAGTGTGTGTGGAACCCGTACCCCAGTGAGAGTCAGTGTGTGTGGAACCCGTACCCCAGTGAGAGTCAGTGTGTGTGGAACCCGTACCCCAGTGAGTGTCAGTGTGTTTGGGACCCGTACCCCAGTGAGAGTCAGTGTGTGTGGAACCCGTACCCCAGTGAGAGTCAGTGTGTGTGGAACCCGTACCCCAGTGAGAGTCAGTGTGTGTGGAACCTGTACCCCAGTGAGAGTCAGTGTGTGTGGGACCCGTACCCCAGTGAGAGTCAGTGTGTTTGGGACCCGTACCCCAGTGAGAGTCAGTGTGTGTGGGACCCGTACCCCAGTGAGAGTCAGTGTGTTTGGGACCCGTATCCCTGTGAGAGTCAATGTGTGTGGGACCCGTACCCCAGTGAGAGTCAGTGTGTGTGGGACCCGTACCCCAGTGAGAGTCAGTGTGTGTGGAACCCGTACCCTAGTGAGAGTCAGTGTGTGTGGAACCCGTACCCCAGTGAGAGTCAGTGTGTGTGGAACCCGTACCCCAGTGAGAGTCAGTGTGTGTGTAACCTGTACCCCAGTGAGAGTCAGTGTGTGTGGAACCTATACCCCAGTGAGAGTCAGTGTTTGTGGAACCCGTACCCCAGTGAGAGTCAGTGTGTGTGGAACCCGTACCCCAGTGAGAGTCAGTGTGTTTGGGACCCGTACCCCAGTGAGAGTCAGTGTGTGTGGAACCCGTACCCCAGTGAGAGTCAGTGTGTGTGGGACCCGTACCCCAGTGAGAGTCAGTGTGTGTGGGACCCGTACCCCAGTGAGAGTCAGTGTCTGTGGAACCCGTACCCCAGTGAGAGTCAGTGTCTGTGGAACCCGTACCCCAGTGAGAGTCAGTGGGTGTGGAACCCGTGCCCCAGTGAGAGTCACTGTGTGTGGAACCCGTACCCCAGTGAGAGTCAGTGTGTGTGGAGCCCGTAGCCCAGTGAGAGTCAGTGGGTGTGGATCCCCTGCCCCAGTGAGAGTCAGTGTGTGTGGAACCCTTACCCCAGTGAGAGTCAGTGTGTGTGGAGCCCGTAGCCCAGTGAGAGTCAGTGGGTGTGGATCCCGTACCCCAGTGAGAGTCAGTGTCTGTGGAACAAGTACCCCAGTGAGAGTCAGTGTGTGTGGAACCATTACCACAGTGAGAGTCAGTGGGTGTGGAACCGGTACCCCAGTGAGAGTTAGTGTGTGTGAAACCCGTACCCCAGTGAGAGTCAGTGTGTGTGGAACCCGTACCCCAGTGAGAGTCAGTGTGTGTGGAACCCATACCCCAGTGAGAGTCAGTGTGTGTGGAGCCCGTACCCCAGTGAGAGTCAGTGTGAGTGGAACCCGTACCCCAGTGAGAGTCAGTGTGTGTGGGACACGTACCCCAGTGAGAGTCAGTGTCTGTGGACCCCGTACCCCAGTGAGAGTCAGTGTGTGTGGGACCCGTACCCCAGTGAGAGTCAGTGTCTGTGGAACCCGTACATTAGTGAGAGTCAGTGTGTGTGGGACCCATACCCCAGTGAGAGTCAGTGTGTGTGGGACCCATACCCCAGTGAGGGTCAGTGTCTGTGGAACCCGTAGCCCAGTGAGAGTCAGTGGGTGTGGATCCCGTGATCCCGTACCCCAGTGAGAGTCAGTATGTGTGGAACCCGTACCCCAGTGAGAGTCAGTGTGTGTGGAAACCGTACCCCAGTGAGAGTCAGTGTGTGTGGAACCCGTACCCCAGTGAGAGTCAGTGTGTGTGGAACCCGTACCACAGTGAGAGTCAGTGTGTGTGGAACCTGTACCCCAGTGAGAGTCAGTGTGTGTGGAACCCGTACCCCAGTGAGAGTCAGTGTGTGTGGAACCCGTACCCCAGTGAGAGTCAGTGTGTGTGGGACCCATACCCCAGTGAGAGTCAGTGTGTGTGGAACCCGTACCCCAGTGAGAGTCAGTGTGTGTGGAACCCGTACCCCAGTGAGAGTCAGTGTGTGTGGAACCCGTACCCCAGTGAGAGTCAGTGTGTGTGGAACCCGTACCCCAGTGAGAGTCAGTGTGTGTGGAACCCGTACCCCAGTGAGAGTCAGTGTGTGTGGAACCCGTACCCAAGTGAGAGCCAGTGTGTGTGGAACCCGTACCCTAGTGAGAGTCAGTGTCTGTGGAACCCGTACCCCAATGAGAGTCAGTGTGTGTGGGACCCGTACCCCAGTGAGAGTCAGTTGGTGTGGGACCCGTACTCCAGTGAGAGTCAGTGTCTGTGGAACCCGTACCCCAGTGAGAGTCAGTGTGTGTGGGAACCGTACCCCAGTGAGAGTCAGTGTGTGTGGAACCCGCACCCCAGTGAGAGTCAGTGTGTGTGGAACCAGTACCCCAGTGAGAGTCAGTGTGTGTGGAACCCGTACGCCAGTGAGAGTCAGTGTGTGTGGAACCTGTACCCCAGTGAGAGTCAGTGTGTGTGGAACCTGTACCCCAGTGAGAGTCAGCGTGTGTGGAACCCGTACCCCAGTGAGAGTCAGTGTGTGTGGAACCCGTACCCCAGTGAGAGTCAGTGTGTTTGGGACCCGTACCCCAGTGAGTGTCAGTGTGTGTGGAACCCGTACCCCAGTGAGAGTCAGTGTGTGTGGAACCCGTACCCCAGTGAGAGTCAATGTGTGTGTGGAACCTGTACCCCAGTGAGAGTCAATGTGTGTGTGGAACCCGTACCCCAGTGAGAGTCAGTGTGTGTGGAACCCGTACCCCAGTGAGAGTCAGTGTGTGTGGGACCCGTACCCCAGTGAGAGTCAGTGTGTGTGGAACCCGTACCCTAGTGAGAGTCAGTGTGTGTGGAACCCGTACCCCAGTGAGAGTCAGTGTGTGTGGAACCCGTACCCCAGTGAGAGTCAGTGTGTGTGTAACCTGTACCCCAGTGAGAGTCAGTGTGTGTGGAACCTATACCCCAGTGAGAGTCAGTGTTTGTGGAACCCGTACCCCAGTGAGAGTCAGTGTGTGTGGAACCCGTACCCCAGTGAGAGTCAGTGTGTTTGGGACCCGTACCCCAGTGAGAGTCAGTGTGTGTGGAACCCGTACCCCAGTGAGAGTCAGTGTGTGTGGGACCCGTACCCCAGTGAGAGTCAGTGTGTGTGGGACCCGTACCCCAGTGAGAGTCAGTGTCTGTGGAACCCGTACCCCAGTGAGAGTCAGTGTCTGTGGAACCCGTACCCCAGTGAGAGTCAGTGGGTGTGGAACCCGTGCCCCAGTGAGAGTCACTGTGTGTGGAACCCGTACCCCAGTGAGAGTCAGTGTGTGTGGAGCCCGTAGCCCAGTGAGAGTCAGTGGGTGTGGATCCCCTGCCCCAGTGAGAGTCAGTGTGTGTGGAACCCTTACCCCAGTGAGAGTCAGTGTGTGTGGAGCCCGTAGCCCAGTGAGAGTCAGTGGGTGTGGATCCCGTACCCCAGTGAGAGTCAGTGTCTGTGGAACAAGTACCCCAGTGAGAGTCAGTGTGTGTGGAACCATTACCACAGTGAGAGTCAGTGGGTGTGGAACCGGTACCCCAGTGAGAGTTAGTGTGTGTGAAACCCGTACCCCAGTGAGAGTCAGTGTGTGTGGAACCCGTACCCCAGTGAGAGTCAGTGTGTGTGGAACCCATACCCCAGTGAGAGTCAGTGTGTGTGGAGCCCGTACCCCAGTGAGAGTCAGTGTGAGTGGAACCCGTACCCCAGTGAGAGTCAGTGTGTGTGGGACACGTACCCCAGTGAGAGTCAGTGTCTGTGGACCCCGTACCCCAGTGAGAGTCAGTGTGTGTGGGACCCGTACCCCAGTGAGAGTCAGTGTCTGTGGAACCCGTACATTAGTGAGAGTCAGTGTGTGTGGGACCCATACCCCAGTGAGAGTCAGTGTGTGTGGGACCCATACCCCAGTGAGGGTCAGTGTCTGTGGAACCCGTACCCCTGTGAGAGTCAGTGTGTGTGGGACCCGTACCCCAGTGAGAATCAGTGTGTGTGTGTAACCCGTACCCCAGTGAGAGTCAGTGAGTGTGGAACCCGTACCCCAGTGAGAGTCAGTGTGTGTGGGACCCGTACCCCAGTGAGAGTCAGTGTGTGTGGAACCCGTACCCCCGTGAGAGTCAGTGTGTGTGGGACCCGTACCCCAGTGAGAGTCAGTGTGTGTGGAACCCGTACCCCAGTGAGAGTCAGTGTGTGTGGAACCCATACCCCAGTGAGAGTCAGTGTGTGTGGAACCCGTACCCCAGTGAGAGTCAGTGTGTGTGGAACCCGTACCCCAGTGAGAGTCAGTGTGTGTGGAACCCGTTCCCCAGTGAGAGTCAGTGTGTGTGGAACCAGTACCCCAGTGAGAGTCAGTGTGTGTGGAACCCGTACCCCAGTGAGAGTCAGTGTGTGTGGAACCCGTACCCCAGTGAGAGTCAGTGTGTGTGGAACCCGTACCCCAGTGAGAGACAGTGTGTGTGGAAACCGTACCCCAGTGAGAGTCAGTGTGTGTGGAACCCGTACCCCAGTGAGAGTCAGTGTGTGTGGAATCCGTACCCCAGTGAGAGTCAGTGTGTGTGGAACCGGTACCCCAGTGAGAGTCAGTGTGTGTGGAACCCGTACCCCAGTGAGAGTCAATGTGTGTGGAACACGTACCCCAGTGAGAGTCAGTGTGTGTGGGACCCGTACCCCAGTGAGAGTCAGTGTGTGTGGAACCCGTACCCTAGTGAGAGTCAGTGTGTGTGGGAACGTACCCCAGTGAGAGTCAGTGTGTGTGGAACCCGTACCCCAGTGAGAGTCAGTGTGTGTGGGACCCGTACCCCAGTGAGAGTCAGTGTGTGTGGAATCCGTACCCCAGTGAGAGTCAGTGTGTGTGGAACCGGTACCCCAGTGAGAGTCAGTGTGTGTGGAACCCGTACCCCAGTGAGAGTCAATGTGTGTGGAACCCGTACCCCAGTGAGAGTCAGTGTGTGTGGGACCCGTACCCCAGTGAGAGTCAGTGTGTGTGGAACCCGTACCCTAGTGAGAGTCAGTGTGTGTGGGAACGTACCCCAGTGAGAGTCAGTATCTGTGGAACCCGTACCCCTGTGAGAGTCAGTGTGTGTGGGACCCGTACCCCAGTGAGACACAGTGTGTGTGGAACCCGTACCCCAGTGAGAGTCAGTGTGTGTGGGACCCATACCCCAGTGAGAGTTAGTGTGTGTGGGACCCGTACCACAGTGAGAGTCAATGTGTGTGGAACCCATACCCCAGTGAGAGTCAGTGTGTGTGGGAACCGTACCCCAGTGAGAGTCAGTGTGTGTGGAACCCGTACCCCAGTGAGAGTCAGTGTGTGTGGGACCCGTACCCCAGTGAGAGTCAGTGTGTGTGGAACCCGTACCCCAGTGAGAGTCAGTGTGTGTGGGACCCGTACCCCAGTGAGAGTCAGTGTCTGTGGAACCCGTACCCCAGTGAGAGTCAGTTTGTGTGGGACCCGTACCCCAGTGAGAGTCAGTGTGTGTGGGACCCGTACCCCAGTGAGAGTCAGTGTGTGTGGAACCCGTACCCCAGTGAGAGTCAGTGTGTGTGGAACCCGTACCCCAGTGAGAGTCAGTGTGTGTGGGACCCGTACCCCAGTGAGAGTCAGTGTGTGTGGAACCCGTACCCCAGTGAGAGTCAGTGGGTGTCGGACCGGTACCCCACTGAGAGTCAGTGTGTGTGTAACCCGTACCCCAGTGAGAGTCAGTGTGTGTGGAACCCGTACCCCAGTGAGAGTCAGTGTGTGTGGAACCCGTACCCCAGTGAATGTCAGTGTGTGTGGAACCTGTACCCCAGTGAGTGTCAGTGTGTGTGGAACCCGTACCCAAGTGCGAGTCAGTGTGGGTGGAACCCGTACCGCAGTGAGAGTCCGTGTGTGAGCAACCCGTACCCCAGTGAGTGTCAGTGTGTGTGGAACCCGTACCCCAGTGAGAGTCCGTGTGTGAGGAACCCGTACCCCAGTGAGAGTCAGTGTGTGTGGAACCCGCACCCCAGTGAGAGTAGGTGTGTGTGGAGCCCGCAGCCCAGTGAGAGTCAGTGGGTGTGGATCCCGTACCCCAGTGAGAGTCAGTGTGTGTGGAACCCGTACCCCAGTGAGAGTCAGTGTGTGTGGAAACCGTACCCGAGTGAGAGTCAGTGTGTGTGGAACCCGTACCCCAGTGAGAGTCAGTGTGTGTGGAACCCGAACCCCAGTGAGAGTCAGTGTGTGTGGAACCCGTACCCCAGTGAGAGTCAGTGTGTGTGGAACCCGTACCCCAGTGAGAGTCAGTGTGTGTGGAACCTGTACCCCAGTGAGAGTCAGTGTGTGTGGAACCCATACCCCAGTGAGAGTCAGTGTGTGTGGAACCCGTACCCCAGTGAGAGTCAGTGTGTGTGGAACCCGTACCCCAGTGAGAGTCAGTGTGTGTGGAACCCGTACCCCAGTGAGAGTCAGTGTGTGTGGAACCTGTACCCCAGTGAGAGTCAGTGTGTGTGGAACCCATACCCCAGTGAGAGTCAGTGTGTGTGGAACTCGTACCCCAGTGAGAGTCAGTGTGTGTGGAACCCGTACCCCAGTGAGAGTCAGTGTGTGTGGAACCCGTACCCCAGTGAGAGTCAGTGTGTGTGGAACCCATACCCCAGTGAGAGTCAGTGTGTGTGGAACCTGTACCCCAGTGAGAGTCAGTGTGTGTGGAGACCGTACCCCAGTGAGAGTCAGTGTGTGTGGAACTCGTACCCCAGTGAGAGTCAGTGTGTGTGGAACCCGTACCCCAGTGAGAGTCAGTGTGTGTGGAACCCGTACCCCAGTGAGAGTCAGTGTGTGTGGAGCCCGTAGCCCAGTGAGAGTCAGTGGGTGTGGATCCCGTACCCCAGTGAGAGTCAGTGTCTGTGGAACAAGTACCCCAGTGAGAGTCAGTGTGTGTGGAACCATTACCCCAGTGAGAGTCAGTGGGTGTGGAACCGGTACCCCAGTGAGAGTTAGTGTGTGTGAAACCCGTACCCCAGTGAGAGTCAGTGTGTGTGGAACCCGTACCCCAGTGAGAGTCAGTGTGTGTGGAACCCATACCCCAGTGAGAGTCAGTGTGTGTGGAGCCCGTACCCCAGTGAGAGTCAGTGTGAGTGGAACCCGTACCCCAGTGAGAGTCAGTGTGTGTGGGACACGTACCCCAGTGAGAGTCAGTGTCTGTGGACCCCGTACCCCAGTGAGAGTCAGTGTGTGTGGGACCCGTACCCCAGTGAGAGTCAGTGTCTGTGGAACCCGTACATTAGTGAGAGTCAGTGTGTGTGGGACCCATACCCCAGTGAGAGTCAGTGTGTGTGGGACCCATATCCCAGTGAGGGTCAGTGTCTGTGGAACCCGTACCCCTGTGAGAGTCAGTGTGTGTGGGACCCGTACCCCAGTGAGAATCAGTGTGTGTGTGTAACCCGTACCCCAGTGAGAGTCAGTGAGTGTGGAACCCATACCCCAGTGAGAGTCAGTGTGTGTGGGACCCGTACCCCAGTGAGAGTCAGTGTGTGTGGAACCCGTACCCCCGTGAGAGTCAGTGTGTGTGGGACCCGTACCCCAGTGAGAGTCAGTGTGTGTGGAACCCGTACCCCAGTGAGAGTCAGTGTGTGTGGAACCCATACCCCAGTGAGAGTCAGTGTGTGTGGAACCCGTACCCCAGTGAGAGTCAGTGTGTGTGGAACCCGTACCCCAGTGAGAGTCAGTGTGTGTGGAACCCGTTCCCCAGTGAGAGTCAGTGTGTGTGGAACCAGTACCCCAGTGAGAGTCAGTGTGTGTGGAACCCGTACCCCAGTGAGAGTCAGTGTGTGTGGAACCCGTACCCCAGTGAGAGTCAGTGTGTGTGGAACCCGTACCCCAGTGAGAGACAGTGTGTGTGGAAACCGTACCCCAGTGAGAGTCAGTGTGTGTGGAACCCGTACCCCAGTGAGAGTCAGTGTGTGTGGAATCCGTACCCCAGTGAGAGTCAGTGTGTGTGGAACCGGTACCCCAGTGAGAGTCAGTGTGTGTGGAACCCGTACCCCAGTGAGAGTCAATGTGTGTGGAACACGTACCCCAGTGAGAGTCAGTGTGTGTGGGACCCGTACCCCAGTGAGAGTCAGTGTGTGTGGAACCCGTACCCTAGTGAGAGTCAGTGTGTGTGGGAACGTACCCCAGTGAGAGTCAGTATCTGTGGAACCCGTACCCCTGTGAGAGTCAGTGTGTGTGGGACCCGTACCCCAGTGAGACACAGTGTGTGTGGAACCCGTACCCCAGTGAGAGTCAGTGTGTGTGGAACCCGTACCCCAGTGAGAGTCAATGTGTGTGGAACCCATACCCCAGTGAGAGTCAGTGTGTGTGGGAACCGTACCCCAGTGAGAGTCAGTGTGTGTGGAACCCGTACCCCAGTGAGAGTCAGTGTGTGTGGGACCCGTACCCCAGTGAGAGTCAGTGTGTGTGGAACCCGTACCCCAGTGAGAGTCAGTGTGTGTGGGACCCGTACCCCAGTGAGAGTCAGTTTCTGTGGAACCCGTACCCCAGTGAGAGTCAGTTTGTGTGGGACCCGTACCCCAGTGAGAGTCAGTGTGTGTGGGACCCGTACCCCAGTGAGATTCAGTGTGTGTGGAACCCGTACCCCAGTGAGAGTCAGTGTGTGTGGAACCCGTACCCCAGTGAGAGTCAGTGTGTGTGGGACCCGTACCCCAGTGAGAGTCAGTGTGTGTGGAACCCGTACCCCAGTGAGAGTCAGTGGGTGTCGGACCGGTACCCCACTGAGAGTCAGTGTGTGTGGAACCCGCACCCCAGTGAGAGTAGGTGTGTGTGGAGCCCGTAGCCCAGTGAGAGTCAGTGGGTGTGGATCCCGTACCCCAGTGAGAGTCAGTGTGTGTGGAACCCGTACCCCAGTGAGAGTCAGTGTGTGTGGAAACCGTACCCGAGTGAGAGTCAGTGTGTGTGGAACCCGGACCCCAGTGAGAGTCAGTGTGTGTGGAACCCGTACCCCAGTGAGAGTCAGTGTGTGTGGAACCCGTACCCCAGTGAGAGTCAGTGTGTGTGGAACCCGTACCCCAGTGAGAGTCAGTGTGTGTGGAACCTGTACCCCAGTGAGAGTCAGTGTGTGTGGAACCCATACCCCAGTGAGAGTCAGTGTGTGTGGAACCCGTACCCCAGTGAGAGTCAGTGTGTGTGGAGCCCGTAGCCCAGTGAGAGTCAGTGGGTGTGGATCCCCTGCCCCAGTGAGAGTCAGTGTGTGTGGAACCCTTACCCCAGTGAGAGTCAGTGTGTGTGGAGCCCGTAGCCCAGTGAGAGTCAGTGTCTGTGGAACAAGGACCCCAGTGAGAGTCAGTGTGTGTGGAACCATTACCCCAGTGAGAGTCAGTGGGTGTGGAACCGGTACCCCAGTGAGAGTAAGTGTGTGTGGAACCCGTACCCCAGTGAGAGTCAGTGTGTGTGGAACCCGTACCCCAGTGAGAGTCAGTGTGTGTGGAACCCGTACCCCAGTGAGAGTCAGTGTCTGTGGACCCCGTACCCCAGTGAGAGTCAGTGTGTGTGGGAGCCATACCCCAGTGAGAGTCAGTGTGTGTGGAACCCGTACCCCAGTGAGAGACAGTGTGTGTGGAAACCGTACCCCAGTGAGAGTCAGTGTGTGTGGAACCCGTACCCCAGTGAGAGTCAGTGTGTGTGGAATCCGTACCCCAGTGAGAGTCAGTGTGTGTGGAACCCGTACCCTAGTGAGAGTCAGTGTGTGTGGGAACGTACCCCAGTGAGAGTCAGTGTGTGTGGAACCCGTACCCCAGTGAGAGTCAGTGTGTGTGGGACCCGTACCCCAGTGAGAGTCAGTGTGTGTGGAATCCGTACCCCAGTGAGAGTCAGTGTGTGTGGAACCGGTACCCCAGTGAGAGTCAGTGTGTGTGGAACCCGTACCCCAGTGAGAGTCAATGTGTGTGGAACCCGTACCCCTGTGAGAGTCAGTGTGTGTGGGACCCGTACCCCAGTGAGAGTTAGTGTGTGTGGGACCCGTACCACAGTGAGAGTCAATGTGTGTGGAACCCATACCCCAGTGAGAGTCAGTGTGTGTGGGAACCGTACCCCAGTGAGAGTCAGTGTGTGTGGAACCCGTACCCCAGTGAGAGTCAGTGTGTGTGGGACCCGTACCCCAGTGAGAGTCAGTGTGTGTGGAACCCGTACCCCAGTGAGAGTCAGTGTGTGTGGGACCCGTACCCCAGTGAGAGTCAGTTTCTGTGGAACCCGTACCCCAGTGAGAGTCAGTTTGTGTGGGACCCGTACCCCAGTGAGAGTCAGTGTGTGTGGGACCCGTACCCCAGTGAGATTCAGTGTGTGTGGAACCCGTACCCCAGTGAGAGTCAGTGTGTGTGGAACCCGTACCCCAGTGAGAGTCAGTGTGTGTGGGACCCGTACCCCAGTGAGAGTCAGTGTGTGTGGAACCCGTACCCCAGTGAGAGTCAGTGGGTGTCGGACCGGTACCCCACTGAGAGTCAGTGTGTGTGGAACCCGCACCCCAGTGAGAGTAGGTGTGTGTGGAGCCCGTAGCCCAGTGAGAGTCAGTGGGTGTGGATCCCGTACCCCAGTGAGAGTCAGTGTGTGTGGAACCCGTACCCCAGTGAGAGTCAGTGTGTGTGGAAACCGTACCCGAGTGAGAGTCAGTGTGTGTGGAACCCGGACCCCAGTGAGAGTCAGTGAGTGTGGAACCCATACCCCAGTGAGAGTCAGTGTGTGTGGGACCCGTACCCCAGTGAGAGTCAGTGTGTGTGGAACCCGTACCCCCGTGAGAGTCAGTGTGTGTGGGACCCGTACCCCAGTGAGAGTCAGTGTGTGTGGAACCCGTACCCCAGTGAGAGTCAGTGTGTGTGGAACCCATACCCCAGTGAGAGTCAGTGTGTGTGGAACCCGTACCCCAGTGAGAGTCAGTGTGTGTGGAACCCGTACCCCAGTGAGAGTCAGTGTGTGTGGAACCCGTTCCCCAGTGAGAGTCAGTGTGTGTGGAACCAGTACCCCAGTGAGAGTCAGTGTGTGTGGAACCCGTACCCCAGTGAGAGTCAGTGTGTGTGGAACCCGTACCCCAGTGAGAGTCAGTGTGTGTGGAACCCGTACCCCAGTGAGAGACAGTGTGTGTGGAAACCGTACCCCAGTGAGAGTCAGTGTGTGTGGAACCCGTACCCCAGTGAGAGTCAGTGTGTGTGGAATCCGTACCCCAGTGAGAGTCAGTGTGTGTGGAACCGGTACCCCAGTGAGAGTCAGTGTGTGTGGAACCCGTACCCCAGTGAGAGTCAATGTGTGTGGAACACGTACCCCAGTGAGAGTCAGTGTGTGTGGGACCCGTACCCCAGTGAGAGTCAGTGTGTGTGGAACCCGTACCCTAGTGAGAGTCAGTGTGTGTGGGAACGTACCCCAGTGAGAGTCAGTATCTGTGGAACCCGTACCCCTGTGAGAGTCAGTGTGTGTGGGACCCGTACCCCAGTGAGACACAGTGTGTGTGGAACCCGTACCCCAGTGAGAGTCAGTGTGTGTGGAACCCGTACCCCAGTGAGAGTCAATGTGTGTGGAACCCATACCCCAGTGAGAGTCAGTGTGTGTGGGAACCGTACCCCAGTGAGAGTCAGTGTGTGTGGAACCCGTACCCCAGTGAGAGTCAGTGTGTGTGGGACCCGTACCCCAGTGAGAGTCAGTGTGTGTGGAACCCGTACCCCAGTGAGAGTCAGTGTGTGTGGGACCCGTACCCCAGTGAGAGTCAGTTTCTGTGGAACCCGTACCCCAGTGAGAGTCAGTTTGTGTGGGACCCGTACCCCAGTGAGAGTCAGTGTGTGTGGGACCCGTACCCCAGTGAGATTCAGTGTGTGTGGAACCCGTACCCCAGTGAGAGTCAGTGTGTGTGGAACCCGTACCCCAGTGAGAGTCAGTGTGTGTGGGACCCGTACCCCAGTGAGAGTCAGTGTGTGTGGAACCCGTACCCCAGTGAGAGTCAGTGGGTGTCGGACCGGTACCCCACTGAGAGTCAGTGTGTGTGGAACCCGCACCCCAGTGAGAGTAGGTGTGTGTGGAGCCCGTAGCCCAGTGAGAGTCAGTGGGTGTGGATCCCGTACCCCAGTGAGAGTCAGTGTGTGTGGAACCCGTACCCCAGTGAGAGTCAGTGTGTGTGGAAACCGTACCCGAGTGAGAGTCAGTGTGTGTGGAACCCGGACCCCAGTGAGAGTCAGTGTGTGTGGAACCCGTACCCCAGTGAGAGTCAGTGTGTGTGGAACCCGTACCCCAGTGAGAGTCAGTGTGTGTGGAACCCGTACCCCAGTGAGAGTCAGTGTGTGTGGAACCTGTACCCCAGTGAGAGTCAGTGTGTGTGGAACCCATACCCCAGTGAGAGTCAGTGTGTGTGGAACCCGTACCCCAGTGAGAGTCAGTGTGTGTGGAGCCCGTAGCCCAGTGAGAGTCAGTGGGTGTGGATCCCCTGCCCCAGTGAGAGTCAGTGTGTGTGGAACCCTTACCCCAGTGAGAGTCAGTGTGTGTGGAGCCCGTAGCCCAGTGAGAGTCAGTGTCTGTGGAACAAGGACCCCAGTGAGAGTCAGTGTGTGTGGAACCATTACCCCAGTGAGAGTCAGTGGGTGTGGAACCGGTACCCCAGTGAGAGTAAGTGTGTGTGGAACCCGTACCCCAGTGAGAGTCAGTGTGTGTGGAACCCGTACCCCAGTGAGAGTCAGTGTGTGTGGAACCCGTACCCCAGTGAGAGTCAGTGTCTGTGGACCCCGTACCCCAGTGAGAGTCAGTGTGTGTGGGAGCCATACCCCAGTGAGAGTCAGTGTGTGTGGAACCCGTACCCCAGTGAGAGACAGTGTGTGTGGAAACCGTACCCCAGTGAGAGTCAGTGTGTGTGGAACCCGTACCCCAGTGAGAGTCAGTGTGTGTGGAATCCGTACCCCAGTGAGAGTCAGTGTGTGTGGAACCCGTACCCTAGTGAGAGTCAGTGTGTGTGGGAACGTACCCCAGTGAGAGTCAGTGTGTGTGGAACCCGTACCCCAGTGAGAGTCAGTGTGTGTGGGACCCGTACCCCAGTGAGAGTCAGTGTGTGTGGAATCCGTACCCCAGTGAGAGTCAGTGTGTGTGGAACCGGTACCCCAGTGAGAGTCAGTGTGTGTGGAACCCGTACCCCAGTGAGAGTCAATGTGTGTGGAACCCGTACCCCTGTGAGAGTCAGTGTGTGTGGGACCCGTACCCCAGTGAGAGTTAGTGTGTGTGGGACCCGTACCACAGTGAGAGTCAATGTGTGTGGAACCCATACCCCAGTGAGAGTCAGTGTGTGTGGGAACCGTACCCCAGTGAGAGTCAGTGTGTGTGGAACCCGTACCCCAGTGAGAGTCAGTGTGTGTGGGACCCGTACCCCAGTGAGAGTCAGTGTGTGTGGAACCCGTACCCCAGTGAGAGTCAGTGTGTGTGGGACCCGTACCCCAGTGAGAGTCAGTTTCTGTGGAACCCGTACCCCAGTGAGAGTCAGTTTGTGTGGGACCCGTACCCCAGTGAGAGTCAGTGTGTGTGGGACCCGTACCCCAGTGAGATTCAGTGTGTGTGGAACCCGTACCCCAGTGAGAGTCAGTGTGTGTGGAACCCGTACCCCAGTGAGAGTCAGTGTGTGTGGGACCCGTACCCCAGTGAGAGTCAGTGTGTGTGGAACCCGTACCCCAGTGAGAGTCAGTGGGTGTCGGACCGGTACCCCACTGAGAGTCAGTGTGTGTGGAACCCGCACCCCAGTGAGAGTAGGTGTGTGTGGAGCCCGTAGCCCAGTGAGAGTCAGTGGGTGTGGATCCCGTACCCCAGTGAGAGTCAGTGTGTGTGGAACCCGTACCCCAGTGAGAGTCAGTGTGTGTGGAAACCGTACCCGAGTGAGAGTCAGTGTGTGTGGAACCCGGACCCCAGTGAGAGTCAGTGTGTGTGGTACCCGTACCCCAGTGAGAGTCAGTGTGTGTGGAACCCGTACCCCAGTGAGAGTCAGTGTGTGTGGAACCCGTACCCCAGTGAGAGTCAGTGTGTGTGGAACCTGTACCCCAGTGAGAGTCAGTGTGTGTGGAACCCATACCCCAGTGAGTGTCAGTGTGTGTGGAACCCGTACCCCAGTGAGAGTCAGTGTGTGTGGAGCCCGTAGCCCAGTGAGAGTCAGTGGGTGTGGATCCCCTGCCCCAGTGAGAGTCAGTGTGTGTGGAACCCTTACCCCAGTGAGAGTCAGTGTGTGTGGAGCCCGTAGCCCAGTGAGAGTCAGTGTCTGTGGAACAAGGACCCCAGTGAGAGTCAGTGTGTGTGGAACCATTACCCCAGTGAGAGTCAGTGGGTGTGGAACCGGTACCCCAGTGAGAGTTAGTGTGTGTGGAACCCGTACCCCAGTGAGAGTCAGTGTGTGTGGAACCCGTACCCCAGTGAGAGTCAGTGTGTGTGGAACCCGTACCCCAGTGAGAGTCAGTGTCTGTGGACCCCGTACCCCAGTGAGAGTCAGTGTGTGTGGGAGCCATACCCCAGTGAGAGTCAGTGTGTGTGGAACCCGTACCCCAGTGAGAGACAGTGTGTGTGGAAACCGTACCCCAGTGAGAGTCAGTGTGTGTGGAACCCGTACCCCAGTGAGAGTCAGTGTGTGTGGAATCCGTACCCCAGTGAGAGTCAGTGTGTGTGGAACCCGTACCCTAGTGAGAGTCAGTGTGTGTGGGAACGTACCCCAGTGAGAGTCAGTGTGTGTGGAACCCGTACCCCAGTGAGAGTCAGTGTGTGTGGGACCCGTACCCCAGTGAGAGTCAGTGTGTGTGGAATCCGTACCCCAGTGAGAGTCAGTGTGTGTGGAACCGGTACCCCAGTGAGAGTCAGTGTGTGTGGAACCCGTACCCCAGTGAGAGTCAATGTGTGTGGAACCCGTACCCCAGTGAGAGTCAGTGTGTGTGGGACCCGTACCCCAGTGAGAGTCAGTGTGTGTGGAACCCGTACCCTAGTGAGAGTCAGTGTGTGTGGGAACGTACCCCAGTGAGAGTCAGTATCTGTGGAACCCGTACCCCTGTGAGAGTCAGTGTGTGTGGGACCCGTACCCCAGTGAGACACAGTGTGTGTGGAACCCGTACCCCAGTGAGAGTCAGTGTGTGTGGGACCCATACCCCAGTGAGAGTTAGTGTGTGTGGGACCCGTACCACAGTGAGAGTCAATGTGTGTGGAACCCATACCCCAGTGAGAGTCAGTGTGTGTGGGAACCGTACCCCAGTGAGAGTCAGTGTGTGTGGAACCCGTACCCCAGTGAGAGTCAGTGTGTGTGGGACCCGTACCCCAGTGAGAGTCAGTGTGTGTGGAACCCGTACCCCAGTGAGAGTCAGTGTGTGTGGGACCCGTACCCCAGTGAGAGTCAGTGTCTGTGGAACCCGTACCCCAGTGAGAGTCAGTTTGTGTGGGACCCGTACCCCAGTGAGAGTCAGTGTGTGTGGGACCCGTACCCCAGTGAGAGTCAGTGTGTGTGGAACCCGTACCCCAGTGAGAGTCAGTGTGTGTGGAACCCGTACCCCAGTGAGAGTCAGTGTGTGTGGGACCCGTACCCCAGTGAGAGTCAGTGTGTGTGGAACCCGTACCCCAGTGAGAGTCAGTGGGTGTCGGACCGGTACCCCACTGAGAGTCAGTGTGTGTGTAACCCGTACCCCAGTGAGAGTCAGTGTGTGTGGAACCCGTACCCCAGTGAGAGTCAGTGTGTGTGGAACCCGTACCCCAGTGAATGTCAGTGTGTGTGGAACCTGTACCCCAGTGAGTGTCAGTGTGTGTGGAACCCGTACCCAAGTGCGAGTCAGTGTGGGTGGAACCCGTACCGCAGTGAGAGTCCGTGTGTGAGCAACCCGTACCCCAGTGAGTGTCAGTGTGTGTGGAACCCGTACCCCAGTGAGAGTCCGTGTGTGAGGAACCCGTACCCCAGTGAGAGTCAGTGTGTGTGGAACCCGCACCCCAGTGAGAGTAGGTGTGTGTGGAGCCCGCAGCCCAGTGAGAGTCAGTGGGTGTGGATCCCGTACCCCAGTGAGAGTCAGTGTGTGTGGAACCCGTACCCCAGTGAGAGTCAGTGTGTGTGGAAACCGTACCCGAGTGAGAGTCAGTGTGTGTGGAACCCGTACCCCAGTGAGAGTCAGTGTGTGTGGAACCCGAACCCCAGTGAGAGTCAGTGTGTGTGGAACCCGTACCCCAGTGAGAGTCAGTGTGTGTGGAACCCGTACCCCAGTGAGAGTCAGTGTGTGTGGAACCTGTACCCCAGTGAGAGTCAGTGTGTGTGGAACCCATACCCCAGTGAGAGTCAGTGTGTGTGGAACCCGTACCCCAGTGAGAGTCAGTGTGTGTGGAACCCGTACCCCAGTGAGAGTCAGTGTGTGTGGTACCCGTACCCCAGTGAGAGTCAGTGTGTGTGGAACCTGTACCCCAGTGAGAGTCAGTGTGTGTGGAACCCATACCCCAGTGAGAGTCAGTGTGTGTGGAACTCGTACCCCAGTGAGAGTCAGTGTGTGTGGAACCCGTACCCCAGTGAGAGTCAGTGTGTGTGGAACCCATACCCCAGTGAGAGTCAGTGTGTGTGGAACCTGTACCCCAGTGAGAGTCAGTGTGTGTGGAGACCGTACCCCAGTGAGAGTCAGTGTGTGTTGAACTAGTACCCCAGTGAGAGTCAGTGTGTGTGGAACCCGTACCCCAGTGAGAGTCAGTGTGTGTGGAACCCGTACCCCAGTGAGAGTCAGTGTGTGTGGAGCCCGTAGCCCAGTGAGAGTCAGTGGGTGTGGATCCCCTGCCCCAGTGAGAGTCAGTGTGTGTGGAACCCTTACCCCAGTGAGAGTCAGTGTGTGTGGAGCCCGTAGCCCAGTGAGAGTCAGTGGGTGTGGATCCCGTACCCCAGTGAGAGTCAGTGTCTGTGGAACAAGTACCCCAGTGAGAGTCAGTGTGTGTGGAACCATTACCCCAGTGAGAGTCAGTGGGTGTGGAACCGGTACCCCAGTGAGAGTTAGTGTGTGTGAAACCCGTACCCCAGTGAGAGTCAGTGTGTGTGGAACCCGTACCCCAGTGAGAGTCAGTGTGTGTGGAACCCATACCCCAGTGAGAGTCAGTGTGTGTGGAGCCCGTACCCCAGTGAGAGTCAGTGTGAGTGGAACCCGTACCCCAGTGAGAGTCAGTGTGTGTGGGACACGTACCCCAGTGAGAGTCAGTGTCTGTGGACCCCGTACCCCAGTGAGAGTCAGTGTGTGTGGAACCCATACCCCAGTGAGAGTCAGTGTGTGTGGAGCCCGTACCCCAGTGAGAGTCAGTGTGAGTGGAACCCGTACCCCAGTGAGAGTCAGTGTGTGTGGGACACGTACCCCAGTGAGAGTCAGTGTCTGTGGACCCCGTACCCCAGTGAGAGTCAGTGTGTGTGGGACCCATACCCCAGTGAGAGTCAGTGTGTGTGGGACCCATATCCCAGTGAGGGTCAGTGTCTGTGGAACCCGTACCCCTGTGAGAGTCAGTGTGTGTGGGACCCGTACCCCAGTGAGAATCAGTGTGTGTGTGTAACCCGTACCCCAGTGAGAGTCAGTGAGTGTGGAACCCGTACCCCAGTGAGAGTCAGTGTGTGTGGGACCCGTACCCCAGTGAGAGTCAGTGTGTGTGGAACCCGTACCCCCGTGAGAGTCAGTGTGTGTGGGACCCGTACCCCAGTGAGAGTCAGTGTGTGTGGAACCCGTACCCCAGTGAGAGTCAGTGTGTGTGGAACCCATACCCCAGTGAGAGTCAGTGTGTGTGGAACCCGTACCCCAGTGAGAGTCAGTGTGTGTGGAACCCGTACCCCAGTGAGAGTCAGTGTGTGTGGAACCCGTTCCCCAGTGAGAGTCAGTGTGTGTGGAACCAGTACCCCAGTGAGAGTCAGTGTGTGTGGAACCCGTACCCCAGTGAGAGTCAGTGTGTGTGGAACCTGTACCCCAGTGAGAGTCAGTGTGTGTGGAACCCGTACCCCAGTGAGAGACAGTGTGTGTGGAAACCGTACCCCAGTGAGAGTCAGTGTGTGTGGAACCCGTACCCCAGTGAGAGTCAGTGTGTGTGGAATCCGTACCCCAGTGAGAGTCAGTGTGTGTGGAACCGGTACCCCAGTGAGAGTCAGTGTGTGTGGAACCCGTACCCCAGTGAGAGTCAATGTGTGTGGAACACGTACCCCAGTGAGAGTCAGTGTGTGTGGGACCCGTACCCCAGTGAGAGTCAGTGTGTGTGGAACCCGTACCCTAGTGAGAGTCAGTGTGTGTGGGAACGTACCCCAGTGAGAGTCAGTATCTGTGGAACCCGTACCCCTGTGAGAGTCAGTGTGTGTGGGACCCGTACCCCAGTGAGACACAGTGTGTGTGGAACCCGTACCCCAGTGAGAGTCAATGTGTGTGGAACCCATACCCCAGTGAGAGTCAGTGTGTGTGGGAACCGTACCCCAGTGAGAGTCAGTGTGTGTGGAACCCGTACCCCAGTGAGAGTCAGTGTGTGTGGGACCCGTACCCCAGTGAGAGTCAGTGTGTGTGGAACCCGTACCCCAGTGAGAGTCAGTGTGTGTGGGACCCGTACCCCAGTGAGAGTCAGTTTCTGTGGAACCCGTACCCCAGTGAGAGTCAGTTTGTGTGGGACCCGTACCCCAGTGAGAGTCAGTGTGTGTGGGACCCGTACCCCAGTGAGATTCAGTGTGTGTGGAACCCGTACCCCAGTGAGAGTCAGTGTGTGTGGAACCCGTACCCCAGTGAGAGTCAGTGTGTGTGGGACCCGTACCCCAGTGAGAGTCAGTGTGTGTGGAACCCGTACCCCAGTGAGAGTCAGTGGGTGTCGGACCGGTACCCCACTGAGAGTCAGTGTGTGTGGAACCCGCACCCCAGTGAGAGTAGGTGTGTGTGGAGCCCGTAGCCCAGTGAGAGTCAGTGGGTGTGGATCCCGTACCCC
This sequence comes from Somniosus microcephalus, assembly GCF_052327205.1. Taxonomy (NCBI): domain Eukaryota; kingdom Metazoa; phylum Chordata; class Chondrichthyes; order Squaliformes; family Somniosidae; genus Somniosus; species Somniosus microcephalus. The sequence continues at coordinate 105,876 of NW_028225765.1, forward strand.
AGTGAGAGTCAGTGTGTGTGGAACCCGTACCCCAGTGAGAGTCAGTGTGTGTGGAAACCGTACCCGAGTGAGAGTCAGTGTGTGTGGAACCCGGACCCCAGTGAGAGTCAGTGTGTGTGGAACCCGTACCCCAGTGAGAGTCAGTGTGTGTGGAACCCGTACCCCAGTGAGAGTCAGTGTGTGTGGAACCCGTACCCCAGTGAGAGTCAGTGTGTGTGGAACCTGTACCCCAGTGAGAGTCAGTGTGTGTGGAACCCATACCCCAGTGAGAGTCAGTGTGTGTGGAACCCGTACCCCAGTGAGAGTCAGTGTGTGTGGAGCCCGTAGCCCAGTGAGAGTCAGTGGGTGTGGATCCCCTGCCCCAGTGAGAGTCAGTGTGTGTGGAACCCTTACCCCAGTGAGAGTCAGTGTGTGTGGAGCCCGTAGCCCAGTGAGAGTCAGTGTCTGTGGAACAAGGACCCCAGTGAGAGTCAGTGTGTGTGGAACCATTACCCCAGTGAGAGTCAGTGGGTGTGGAACCGGTACCCCAGTGAGAGTAAGTGTGTGTGGAACCCGTACCCCAGTGAGAGTCAGTGTGTGTGGAACCCGTACCCCAGTGAGAGTCAGTGTGTGTGGAACCCGTACCCCAGTGAGAGTCAGTGTCTGTGGACCCCGTACCCCAGTGAGAGTCAGTGTGTGTGGGAGCCATACCCCAGTGAGAGTCAGTGTGTGTGGAACCCGTACCCCAGTGAGAGACAGTGTGTGTGGAAACCGTACCCCAGTGAGAGTCAGTGTGTGTGGAACCCGTACCCCAGTGAGAGTCAGTGTGTGTGGAATCCGTACCCCAGTGAGAGTCAGTGTGTGTGGAACCCGTACCCTAGTGAGAGTCAGTGTGTGTGGGAACGTACCCCAGTGAGAGTCAGTGTGTGTGGAACCCGTACCCCAGTGAGAGTCAGTGTGTGTGGGACCCGTACCCCAGTGAGAGTCAGTGTGTGTGGAATCCGTACCCCAGTGAGAGTCAGTGTGTGTGGAACCGGTACCCCAGTGAGAGTCAGTGTGTGTGGAACCCGTACCCCAGTGAGAGTCAATGTGTGTGGAACCCGTACCCCTGTGAGAGTCAGTGTGTGTGGGACCCGTACCCCAGTGAGAGTTAGTGTGTGTGGGACCCGTACCACAGTGAGAGTCAATGTGTGTGGAACCCATACCCCAGTGAGAGTCAGTGTGTGTGGGAACCGTACCCCAGTGAGAGTCAGTGTGTGTGGAACCCGTACCCCAGTGAGAGTCAGTGTGTGTGGGACCCGTACCCCAGTGAGAGTCAGTGTGTGTGGAACCCGTACCCCAGTGAGAGTCAGTGTGTGTGGGACCCGTACCCCAGTGAGAGTCAGTTTCTGTGGAACCCGTACCCCAGTGAGAGTCAGTTTGTGTGGGACCCGTACCCCAGTGAGAGTCAGTGTGTGTGGGACCCGTACCCCAGTGAGATTCAGTGTGTGTGGAACCCGTACCCCAGTGAGAGTCAGTGTGTGTGGAACCCGTACCCCAGTGAGAGTCAGTGTGTGTGGGACCCGTACCCCAGTGAGAGTCAGTGTGTGTGGAACCCGTACCCCAGTGAGAGTCAGTGGGTGTCGGACCGGTACCCCACTGAGAGTCAGTGTGTGTGGAACCCGCACCCCAGTGAGAGTAGGTGTGTGTGGAGCCCGTAGCCCAGTGAGAGTCAGTGGGTGTGGATCCCGTACCCCAGTGAGAGTCAGTGTGTGTGGAACCCGTACCCCAGTGAGAGTCAGTGTGTGTGGAAACCGTACCCGAGTGAGAGTCAGTGTGTGTGGAACCCGGACCCCAGTGAGAGTCAGTGAGTGTGGAACCCATACCCCAGTGAGAGTCAGTGTGTGTGGGACCCGTACCCCAGTGAGAGTCAGTGTGTGTGGAACCCGTACCCCCGTGAGAGTCAGTGTGTGTGGGACCCGTACCCCAGTGAGAGTCAGTGTGTGTGGAACCCGTACCCCAGTGAGAGTCAGTGTGTGTGGAACCCATACCCCAGTGAGAGTCAGTGTGTGTGGAACCCGTACCCCAGTGAGAGTCAGTGTGTGTGGAACCCGTACCCCAGTGAGAGTCAGTGTGTGTGGAACCCGTTCCCCAGTGAGAGTCAGTGTGTGTGGAACCAGTACCCCAGTGAGAGTCAGTGTGTGTGGAACCCGTACCCCAGTGAGAGTCAGTGTGTGTGGAACCCGTACCCCAGTGAGAGTCAGTGTGTGTGGAACCCGTACCCCAGTGAGAGACAGTGTGTGTGGAAACCGTACCCCAGTGAGAGTCAGTGTGTGTGGAACCCGTACCCCAGTGAGAGTCAGTGTGTGTGGAATCCGTACCCCAGTGAGAGTCAGTGTGTGTGGAACCGGTACCCCAGTGAGAGTCAGTGTGTGTGGAACCCGTACCCCAGTGAGAGTCAATGTGTGTGGAACACGTACCCCAGTGAGAGTCAGTGTGTGTGGGACCCGTACCCCAGTGAGAGTCAGTGTGTGTGGAACCCGTACCCTAGTGAGAGTCAGTGTGTGTGGGAACGTACCCCAGTGAGAGTCAGTATCTGTGGAACCCGTACCCCTGTGAGAGTCAGTGTGTGTGGGACCCGTACCCCAGTGAGACACAGTGTGTGTGGAACCCGTACCCCAGTGAGAGTCAGTGTGTGTGGAACCCGTACCCCAGTGAGAGTCAATGTGTGTGGAACCCATACCCCAGTGAGAGTCAGTGTGTGTGGGAACCGTACCCCAGTGAGAGTCAGTGTGTGTGGAACCCGTACCCCAGTGAGAGTCAGTGTGTGTGGGACCCGTACCCCAGTGAGAGTCAGTGTGTGTGGAACCCGTACCCCAGTGAGAGTCAGTGTGTGTGGGACCCGTACCCCAGTGAGAGTCAGTTTCTGTGGAACCCGTACCCCAGTGAGAGTCAGTTTGTGTGGGACCCGTACCCCAGTGAGAGTCAGTGTGTGTGGGACCCGTACCCCAGTGAGATTCAGTGTGTGTGGAACCCGTACCCCAGTGAGAGTCAGTGTGTGTGGAACCCGTACCCCAGTGAGAGTCAGTGTGTGTGGGACCCGTACCCCAGTGAGAGTCAGTGTGTGTGGAACCCGTACCCCAGTGAGAGTCAGTGGGTGTCGGACCGGTACCCCACTGAGAGTCAGTGTGTGTGGAACCCGCACCCCAGTGAGAGTAGGTGTGTGTGGAGCCCGTAGCCCAGTGAGAGTCAGTGGGTGTGGATCCCGTACCCCAGTGAGAGTCAGTGTGTGTGGAACCCGTACCCCAGTGAGAGTCAGTGTGTGTGGAAACCGTACCCGAGTGAGAGTCAGTGTGTGTGGAACCCGGACCCCAGTGAGAGTCAGTGTGTGTGGAACCCGTACCCCAGTGAGAGTCAGTGTGTGTGGAACCCGTACCCCAGTGAGAGTCAGTGTGTGTGGAACCCGTACCCCAGTGAGAGTCAGTGTGTGTGGAACCTGTACCCCAGTGAGAGTCAGTGTGTGTGGAACCCATACCCCAGTGAGAGTCAGTGTGTGTGGAACCCGTACCCCAGTGAGAGTCAGTGTGTGTGGAGCCCGTAGCCCAGTGAGAGTCAGTGGGTGTGGATCCCCTGCCCCAGTGAGAGTCAGTGTGTGTGGAACCCTTACCCCAGTGAGAGTCAGTGTGTGTGGAGCCCGTAGCCCAGTGAGAGTCAGTGTCTGTGGAACAAGGACCCCAGTGAGAGTCAGTGTGTGTGGAACCATTACCCCAGTGAGAGTCAGTGGGTGTGGAACCGGTACCCCAGTGAGAGTAAGTGTGTGTGGAACCCGTACCCCAGTGAGAGTCAGTGTGTGTGGAACCCGTACCCCAGTGAGAGTCAGTGTGTGTGGAACCCGTACCCCAGTGAGAGTCAGTGTCTGTGGACCCCGTACCCCAGTGAGAGTCAGTGTGTGTGGGAGCCATACCCCAGTGAGAGTCAGTGTGTGTGGAACCCGTACCCCAGTGAGAGACAGTGTGTGTGGAAACCGTACCCCAGTGAGAGTCAGTGTGTGTGGAACCCGTACCCCAGTGAGAGTCAGTGTGTGTGGAATCCGTACCCCAGTGAGAGTCAGTGTGTGTGGAACCCGTACCCTAGTGAGAGTCAGTGTGTGTGGGAACGTACCCCAGTGAGAGTCAGTGTGTGTGGAACCCGTACCCCAGTGAGAGTCAGTGTGTGTGGGACCCGTACCCCAGTGAGAGTCAGTGTGTGTGGAATCCGTACCCCAGTGAGAGTCAGTGTGTGTGGAACCGGTACCCCAGTGAGAGTCAGTGTGTGTGGAACCCGTACCCCAGTGAGAGTCAATGTGTGTGGAACCCGTACCCCTGTGAGAGTCAGTGTGTGTGGGACCCGTACCCCAGTGAGAGTTAGTGTGTGTGGGACCCGTACCACAGTGAGAGTCAATGTGTGTGGAACCCATACCCCAGTGAGAGTCAGTGTGTGTGGGAACCGTACCCCAGTGAGAGTCAGTGTGTGTGGAACCCGTACCCCAGTGAGAGTCAGTGTGTGTGGGACCCGTACCCCAGTGAGAGTCAGTGTGTGTGGAACCCGTACCCCAGTGAGAGTCAGTGTGTGTGGGACCCGTACCCCAGTGAGAGTCAGTTTCTGTGGAACCCGTACCCCAGTGAGAGTCAGTTTGTGTGGGACCCGTACCCCAGTGAGAGTCAGTGTGTGTGGGACCCGTACCCCAGTGAGATTCAGTGTGTGTGGAACCCGTACCCCAGTGAGAGTCAGTGTGTGTGGAACCCGTACCCCAGTGAGAGTCAGTGTGTGTGGGACCCGTACCCCAGTGAGAGTCAGTGTGTGTGGAACCCGTACCCCAGTGAGAGTCAGTGGGTGTCGGACCGGTACCCCACTGAGAGTCAGTGTGTGTGGAACCCGCACCCCAGTGAGAGTAGGTGTGTGTGGAGCCCGTAGCCCAGTGAGAGTCAGTGGGTGTGGATCCCGTACCCCAGTGAGAGTCAGTGTGTGTGGAACCCGTACCCCAGTGAGAGTCAGTGTGTGTGGAAACCGTACCCGAGTGAGAGTCAGTGTGTGTGGAACCCGGACCCCAGTGAGAGTCAGTGTGTGTGGTACCCGTACCCCAGTGAGAGTCAGTGTGTGTGGAACCCGTACCCCAGTGAGAGTCAGTGTGTGTGGAACCCGTACCCCAGTGAGAGTCAGTGTGTGTGGAACCTGTACCCCAGTGAGAGTCAGTGTGTGTGGAACCCATACCCCAGTGAGTGTCAGTGTGTGTGGAACCCGTACCCCAGTGAGAGTCAGTGTGTGTGGAGCCCGTAGCCCAGTGAGAGTCAGTGGGTGTGGATCCCCTGCCCCAGTGAGAGTCAGTGTGTGTGGAACCCTTACCCCAGTGAGAGTCAGTGTGTGTGGAGCCCGTAGCCCAGTGAGAGTCAGTGTCTGTGGAACAAGGACCCCAGTGAGAGTCAGTGTGTGTGGAACCATTACCCCAGTGAGAGTCAGTGGGTGTGGAACCGGTACCCCAGTGAGAGTTAGTGTGTGTGGAACCCGTACCCCAGTGAGAGTCAGTGTGTGTGGAACCCGTACCCCAGTGAGAGTCAGTGTGTGTGGAACCCGTACCCCAGTGAGAGTCAGTGTCTGTGGACCCCGTACCCCAGTGAGAGTCAGTGTGTGTGGGAGCCATACCCCAGTGAGAGTCAGTGTGTGTGGAACCCGTACCCCAGTGAGAGACAGTGTGTGTGGAAACCGTACCCCAGTGAGAGTCAGTGTGTGTGGAACCCGTACCCCAGTGAGAGTCAGTGTGTGTGGAATCCGTACCCCAGTGAGAGTCAGTGTGTGTGGAACCCGTACCCTAGTGAGAGTCAGTGTGTGTGGGAACGTACCCCAGTGAGAGTCAGTGTGTGTGGAACCCGTACCCCAGTGAGAGTCAGTGTGTGTGGGACCCGTACCCCAGTGAGAGTCAGTGTGTGTGGAATCCGTACCCCAGTGAGAGTCAGTGTGTGTGGAACCGGTACCCCAGTGAGAGTCAGTGTGTGTGGAACCCGTACCCCAGTGAGAGTCAATGTGTGTGGAACCCGTACCCCAGTGAGAGTCAGTGTGTGTGGGACCCGTACCCCAGTGAGAGTCAGTGTGTGTGGAACCCGTACCCTAGTGAGAGTCAGTGTGTGTGGGAACGTACCCCAGTGAGAGTCAGTATCTGTGGAACCCGTACCCCTGTGAGAGTCAGTGTGTGTGGGACCCGTACCCCAGTGAGACACAGTGTGTGTGGAACCCGTACCCCAGTGAGAGTCAGTGTGTGTGGGACCCATACCCCAGTGAGAGTTAGTGTGTGTGGGACCCGTACCACAGTGAGAGTCAATGTGTGTGGAACCCATACCCCAGTGAGAGTCAGTGTGTGTGGGAACCGTACCCCAGTGAGAGTCAGTGTGTGTGGAACCCGTACCCCAGTGAGAGTCAGTGTGTGTGGGACCCGTACCCCAGTGAGAGTCAGTGTGTGTGGAACCCGTACCCCAGTGAGAGTCAGTGTGTGTGGGACCCGTACCCCAGTGAGAGTCAGTGTCTGTGGAACCCGTACCCCAGTGAGAGTCAGTTTGTGTGGGACCCGTACCCCAGTGAGAGTCAGTGTGTGTGGGACCCGTACCCCAGTGAGAGTCAGTGTGTGTGGAACCCGTACCCCAGTGAGAGTCAGTGTGTGTGGAACCCGTACCCCAGTGAGAGTCAGTGTGTGTGGGACCCGTACCCCAGTGAGAGTCAGTGTGTGTGGAACCCGTACCCCAGTGAGAGTCAGTGGGTGTCGGACCGGTACCCCACTGAGAGTCAGTGTGTGTGTAACCCGTACCCCAGTGAGAGTCAGTGTGTGTGGAACCCGTACCCCAGTGAGAGTCAGTGTGTGTGGAACCCGTACCCCAGTGAATGTCAGTGTGTGTGGAACCTGTACCCCAGTGAGTGTCAGTGTGTGTGGAACCCGTACCCAAGTGCGAGTCAGTGTGGGTGGAACCCGTACCGCAGTGAGAGTCCGTGTGTGAGCAACCCGTACCCCAGTGAGTGTCAGTGTGTGTGGAACCCGTACCCCAGTGAGAGTCCGTGTGTGAGGAACCCGTACCCCAGTGAGAGTCAGTGTGTGTGGAACCCGCACCCCAGTGAGAGTAGGTGTGTGTGGAGCCCGCAGCCCAGTGAGAGTCAGTGGGTGTGGATCCCGTACCCCAGTGAGAGTCAGTGTGTGTGGAACCCGTACCCCAGTGAGAGTCAGTGTGTGTGGAAACCGTACCCGAGTGAGAGTCAGTGTGTGTGGAACCCGTACCCCAGTGAGAGTCAGTGTGTGTGGAACCCGAACCCCAGTGAGAGTCAGTGTGTGTGGAACCCGTACCCCAGTGAGAGTCAGTGTGTGTGGAACCCGTACCCCAGTGAGAGTCAGTGTGTGTGGAACCTGTACCCCAGTGAGAGTCAGTGTGTGTGGAACCCATACCCCAGTGAGAGTCAGTGTGTGTGGAACCCGTACCCCAGTGAGAGTCAGTGTGTGTGGAACCCGTACCCCAGTGAGAGTCAGTGTGTGTGGTACCCGTACCCCAGTGAGAGTCAGTGTGTGTGGAACCTGTACCCCAGTGAGAGTCAGTGTGTGTGGAACCCATACCCCAGTGAGAGTCAGTGTGTGTGGAACTCGTACCCCAGTGAGAGTCAGTGTGTGTGGAACCCGTACCCCAGTGAGAGTCAGTGTGTGTGGAACCCATACCCCAGTGAGAGTCAGTGTGTGTGGAACCTGTACCCCAGTGAGAGTCAGTGTGTGTGGAGACCGTACCCCAGTGAGAGTCAGTGTGTGTTGAACTAGTACCCCAGTGAGAGTCAGTGTGTGTGGAACCCGTACCCCAGTGAGAGTCAGTGTGTGTGGAACCCGTACCCCAGTGAGAGTCAGTGTGTGTGGAGCCCGTAGCCCAGTGAGAGTCAGTGGGTGTGGATCCCCTGCCCCAGTGAGAGTCAGTGTGTGTGGAACCCTTACCCCAGTGAGAGTCAGTGTGTGTGGAGCCCGTAGCCCAGTGAGAGTCAGTGGGTGTGGATCCCGTACCCCAGTGAGAGTCAGTGTCTGTGGAACAAGTACCCCAGTGAGAGTCAGTGTGTGTGGAACCATTACCCCAGTGAGAGTCAGTGGGTGTGGAACCGGTACCCCAGTGAGAGTTAGTGTGTGTGAAACCCGTACCCCAGTGAGAGTCAGTGTGTGTGGAACCCGTACCCCAGTGAGAGTCAGTGTGTGTGGAACCCATACCCCAGTGAGAGTCAGTGTGTGTGGAGCCCGTACCCCAGTGAGAGTCAGTGTGAGTGGAACCCGTACCCCAGTGAGAGTCAGTGTGTGTGGGACACGTACCCCAGTGAGTCAGTGTCTGTGGACCCCGTACCCCAGTGAGAGTCAGTGTGTGTGGAACCCATACCCCAGTGAGAGTCAGTGTGTGTGGAGCCCGTACCCCAGTGAGAGTCAGTGTGAGTGGAACCCGTACCCCAGTGAGAGTCAGTGTGTGTGGGACACGTACCCCAGTGAGAGTCAGTGTCTGTGGACCCCGTACCCCAGTGAGAGTCAGTGTGTGTGGGACCCATACCCCAGTGAGAGTCAGTGTGTGTGGGACCCATATCCCAGTGAGGGTCAGTGTCTGTGGAACCCGTACCCCTGTGAGAGTCAGTGTGTGTGGGACCCGTACCCCAGTGAGAATCAGTGTGTGTGTGTAACCCGTACCCCAGTGAGAGTCAGTGAGTGTGGAACCCGTACCCCAGTGAGAGTCAGTGTGTGTGGGACCCGTACCCCAGTGAGAGTCAGTGTGTGTGGAACCCGTACCCCCGTGAGAGTCAGTGTGTGTGGGACCCGTACCCCAGTGAGAGTCAGTGTGTGTGGAACCCGTACCCCAGTGAGAGTCAGTGTGTGTGGAACCCATACCCCAGTGAGAGTCAGTGTGTGTGGAACCCGTACCCCAGTGAGAGTCAGTGTGTGTGGAACCCGTACCCCAGTGAGAGTCAGTGTGTGTGGAACCCGTTCCCCAGTGAGAGTCAGTGTGTGTGGAACCAGTACCCCAGTGAGAGTCAGTGTGTGTGGAACCCGTACCCCAGTGAGAGTCAGTGTGTGTGGAACCTGTACCCCAGTGAGAGTCAGTGTGTGTGGAACCCGTACCCCAGTGAGAGACAGTGTGTGTGGAAACCGTACCCCAGTGAGAGTCAGTGTGTGTGGAACCCGTACCCCAGTGAGAGTCAGTGTGTGTGGAATCCGTACCCCAGTGAGAGTCAGTGTGTGTGGAACCGGTACCCCAGTGAGAGTCAGTGTGTGTGGAACCCGTACCCCAGTGAGAGTCAATGTGTGTGGAACACGTACCCCAGTGAGAGTCAGTGTGTGTGGGACCCGTACCCCAGTGAGAGTCAGTGTGTGTGGAACCCGTACCCTAGTGAGAGTCAGTGTGTGTGGGAACGTACCCCAGTGAGAGTCAGTATCTGTGGAACCCGTACCCCTGTGAGAGTCAGTGTGTGTGGGACCCGTACCCCAGTGAGACACAGTGTGTGTGGAACCCGTACCCCAGTGAGAGTCAGTGTGTGTGGAACCCGTACCCCAGTGAGAGTTAGTGTGTGTGGGACCCGTACCACAGTGAGAGTCAATGTGTGTGGAACCCATACCCCAGTGAGAGTCAGTGTGTGTGGGAACCGTACCCCAGTGAGAGTCAGTGTGTGTGGAACCCGTACCCCAGTGAGAGTCAGTGTGTGTGGGACCCGTACCCCAGTGAGAGTCAGTGTGTGTGGAACCCGTACCCCAGTGAGAGTCAGTGTGTGTGGGACCCGTACCCCAGTGAGAGTCAGTTTCTGTGGAACCCGTACCCCAGTGAGAGTCAGTTTGTGTGGGACCCGTACCCCAGTGAGAGTCAGTGTGTGTGGGACCCGTACCCCAGTGAGATTCAGTGTGTGTGGAACCCGTACCCCAGTGAGAGTCAGTGTGTGTGGAACCCGTACCCCAGTGAGAGTCAGTGTGTGTGGGACCCGTACCCCAGTGAGAGTCAGTGTGTGTGGAACCCGTACCCCAGTGAGAGTCAGTGGGTGTCGGACCGGTACCCCATTGAGAGTCAGTGTGTGTGGAACCCGCACCCCAGTGAGAGTAGGTGTGTGTGGAGCCCGTAGCCCAGTGAGAGTCAGTGGGTGTGGATCCCGTACCCCAGTGAGAGTCAGTGTGTGTGGAACCCGTACCCCAGTGAGAGTCAGTGTGTGTGGAAACCGTACCCGAGTGAGAGTCATGTGTGTGGAACCCGGACCCCAGTGAGAGTCAGTGTGTGTGGAACCCTTACCCCAGTGAGAGTCAGTGTGTGTGGAGCCCGTAGCCCAGTGAGAGTCAGTGTCTGTGGAACAAGGACCCCAGTGAGAGTCAGTGTGTGTGGAACCATTACCCCAGTGAGAGTCAGTGGGTGTGGAACCGGTACCCCAGTGAGAGTTAGTGTGTGTGGAACCCGTACCCCAGTGAGAGTCAGTGTGTGTGGAACCCGTACCCCAGTGAGAGTCAGTGTGTGTGGAACCCGTACCCCAGTGAGAGTCAGTGTCTGTGGACCCCGTACCCCAGTGAGAGTCAGTGTGTGTGGGAGCCATACCCCAGTGAGAGTCAGTGTGTGTGGGACCCATACCCCAGTGAGAGACAGTGTGTGTGGAACCCGTACCCCAGTGAGAGTCAGTGTGTGTGGGACCCGTACCCCAGTGAGAGTCAGTGTGTGTGGAGCCCGTACCCCAGTGAGAGTCAGTGTGAGTGGAACCCGTACCCCAGTGAGAGTCAGTGTGTGTGGGACACGGAACCCAGTGAGAGTCAGTGTGAGTGGAACCCGTACCCCAGTGAGAGTCAGTGTGTGTGGGACACGTACCCCAGTGAGAGTCAGTGTCTGTGGACCCCGTACCCCAGTGAGAGTCAGTGTGTGTGGGAGCCATACCCCAGTGAGAGTCAGTGTGTGTGGGACCCATACCCCAGTGAGAGACAGTGTGTGTGGACCCCGTACCCCAGTGAGAGTCAGTGTGTGTGGGAGCCATACCCCAGTGAGAGTCAGTGTGTGTGGGACCCATACCCCAGTGAGAGACAGTGTGTGTGGAACCCGTACCCCAGTGAGAGTCAGTGTGTGTGGGACCCGTACCCCAGTGAGAGTCAGTGTCTGAGGAACCAGTACATTAGTGAGAGTCAGTGTGTGTGGGACCCATACCCCAGTGAGAGTCAGTGTGTGTGGAACCCGTACCCCAGTGAGGGTCAGTGTCTGTGGAACCTGTACCCCTGTGAGAGTCAGTGTGTGTGGGACCCGTTACCCAGTGAGAATCAGTGTGTGTGTGTAACCCATACCCCAGTGAGAGTCAGTGAGTGTGGAACCCGTACCCCAGTGAGAGTCAGTGTGTGTGGGACCCGTACCCCAGTGAGAGTCAGTGTGTGTGGAACCCGTACCCCTGTGAGAGTCAGTGTGTGTGGGACCCGTACCCCAGTGAGAGTCAGTGTGTGTGGATCCCGTACCCCAGTGAGAGTCAGTGTGTGTGGAACCCGTACCCCAGTGAGAGTCAGTGTGTGTGGAACCCGTACCCCAGTGAGAGTCAGTGTGTGTGGAACCCGTACCCCAGTGAGAGTCAGTGTGTGTGGAACCCGTACCCCAGTGAGAGTCAGTGTGTGTGGAAACAGTACCCCAGTGAGAGTCAGTGTGTGTGGAACCCGTACCCCAGTGAGAGTCAGTGTGTGTGGAACCCGTACCCCAGTGAGAGTCAGTGTGTGTGGAACCCGTACATTAGTGAGAGTCAGTGTGTGTGGGACCCATACCCCAGTGAGAGTCAGTGTGTGTGGAACCCGTACCCCAGTGAGGGTCAGTGTCTGTGGAACCTGTACCCCTGTGAGAGTCAGTGTGTGTGGGACCCGTTACCCAGTGAGAATCAGTGTGTGTGTGTAACCCATACCCCAGTGAGAGTCAGTGAGTGTGGAACCCGTACCCCAGTGAGAGTCAGTGTGTGTGGGACCCGTACCCCAGTGAGAGTCAGTGTGTGTGGAACCCGTACCCCTGTGAGAGTCAGTGTGTGTGGGACCCGTACCCCAGTGAGAGTCAGTGTGTGTGGATCCCGTACCCCAGTGAGAGTCAGTGTGTGTGGAACCCGTACCCCAGTGAGAGTCAGTGTGTGTGGAACCCGTACCCCAGTGAGAGTCAGTGTGTGTGGAACCCGTACCCCAGTGAGAGTCAGTGTGTGTGGAACCCGTACCCCAGTGAGAGTCAGTGTGTGTGGAAACAGTACCCCAGTGAGAGTCAGTGTGTGTGGAACCCGTACCCCAGTGAGAGTCAGTGTGTGTGGAACCCGTACCCCAGTGAGAGTCAGTGTGTGTGGAACCCGTACCCCAGTGAGAGACAGTGTGTGTGGAACCCATCCCCCAGTGAGAGTCAGTGTGTGTGGAACCCGTACCCCAGTGAGAGTCAGTGTGTGTGGATTCCGTACCCCAGTGAGAGTCAGTGTGTGTGGAACCCGTACCCCAGTGAGAGTCAGTGTGTGTGGAACCCGTACCCCAGTGAGAGTCAGTGTGTGTGGAACCCGTACCCCAGTGAGAGTCAGTGTGTGTGGAGCCCGTACCCCAGTGAGAGTCAGTGTGTGTGGAACCCGTACCCCAGTGAGAGTCAGTGTGTGTGGGACCCGTACCCCAGTGAGAGTCAGTGTGTGTGGAACCCGTACCCCAGTGAGAGTCAGTGTGTGTGGAAGCCGTACCCCAGTGAGAGTCAGTGTGTGTGGAACCCGTACCCCAGTGAGAGTCAGTCTGTTTGGTACCCGTACACCAGTGAGTGTCAGTGTGTGTGGAACCCGTACCCCAGTGAGAATCCGTGTGTGAGGAACCCGCACCCCAGTCAGAGTCAGTGTGTGTGGAACCCGTACCCCAGTGAGTGCCAGTGTGTGAGGAACCTGTAACCCAGTGAGTGTCAGTGTGTGTGGAACCCGTACCCAAGTGAGAGTCAGTGTGTGTGGAACCCGTACCCCAGTGAGAGTCCGTGTGTGAGGAATCCGTACCCCATTGAGAGTCCGTGTGTTTCGAACCCGTACCTCAGTGAGAGTCACTGTGTGTGGGACCCGTACCCCAGTGAGAGTCACTGTGTGTGGGACCCGTACCCCAGTGAGTGTCAGTGTGTGTGGAACCCGTACCCCAGTGAGATTCCGTGTGTGAGGAATCCGTACCCCATTGAGAGTCCGTGTGTTTCGAACCCGTACCTCAGTGAGAGTCACTGTGTGTGGGACCCGTACCCCAGTGAGAGTCAGTGTGTGTGGAGCCCGTAGCCCAGTGAGAGTCCGTGTGTTTGGAACCCGTACACCAGTGAGAGTCAGTCTGTGTGGAACCCGTACCCCAGTGAGAGTCAGTGTGTGTGGAACCCGTACCCCAGTGAGAGTCAGTGTGTGTGGAACCCGTACCCCAGTGAGAGTCAGTGTGTGTGGAACCCGTACCCCAGTGAGAGTCAGTGTGTGTGGAGCCCGTAGCCCTGTGAGAGTCAGTGGGTGTGGATCCCGTACCCCAGTGAGAGTCAGTATGTGTGGAACCCGTACCCCAGTGAGAGTCAGTGTGTGTGGAACCCATACCCCAGTGAGAGTCAGTGTGTGTGGAACCCGTACCCCAGTGAGAGTCAGTGTGTGTGGAACCCGTACCCCAGTGAGAGTCAGTGTGTGTGGAACCCGTACCCCAGTGAGAGTCAGTGTGTGTGGAACCCGTACCCCAGTGAGAGTCAGTGTGTGTGGAACCCGTACCCCAGTGAGAGTCAGTGTGTGTGGAAACCGTACCCCAGTGAGAGACAGTGTGTGTGGAAACCATACCCCAGTGAGTGTCAGTGTGTGTGGAACCCGTACCCCAGTGAGAGTCAGTGTGTGTGGATTCCGTACCCCAGTGAGAGTCAGTGTGTGTGGAACCCGTACCCCAGTGAGACTCAATGTGTGGAACCCATACCCCAGTGAGAGTCAGTGCGTGTGGAACCCGTACCCCAGTGAGAGTCAGTGTGTGTGGAACCCGTACACCAGTGAGAGTCAGTGTGTGTGGAACCCGTACCCCAGTGAGTGTCAGTGTCTGTGGAACCCGTAGCCCAGAGAGAGTCAGTGTGTGTGGAACCCGTACCACAGTGAGAGTCAGTGTGTGTGGAACCTGTACCCCAGTGAGAGTCAGTGTGTGTGGAACCCATACCCCAGTGAGAGTCAGTGTGTGTGGAACCCGTACCCCAGTGAGAGTCAGTGTGTGTGGAGCCCGTAGCCCAGTGAGAGTCAGTGGGTGTGGATCCCATGCCCCAGTGAGAGTCAGTGTGTGTGGAACCCTTACCCCAGTGAGAGTCAGTGTGTGTGGAGCCCGTAGCCCAGTGAGAGTCAGTGGGTGTGGATCCCGTACCCCAGTGAGAGTCAGTGTGTGTGGAACCCGTACCCCAGTGAGAGTCAGTGTGTGTGGAACCTGTACCCCAGTGAGAGTCAGTGTGTGTGGAACCCGTACCCCAGTGAGAGTCAGTGTGTGTGGAAACCGTACCCGAGTGAGAGTCAGTGTGTGTGGAACCCGGACCCCAGTGAGAGTCAGTGTGTGTGGAACCCGTACCCCAGTGAGAGTCAGTGTGTGTGGAACCCGTACCCCAGTGAGAGTCAGTGTGTGTGGAAACCGTACCCGAGTGAGAGTCAGTGTGTGTGAACCCGGACCCCCAGTGAGAGTCAGTGTGTGTGGAACCCGTACCCCAGTGAGAGTCAGTGTGTGTGGAACCCGTACCCCAGTGAGAGTCAGTGTGTGTGGAACCCGTACCCCAGTGAGAGTCAGTGTGTGTGGAACCTGTACCCCAGTGAGAGTCAGTGTGTGTGGAACCCATACCCCAGTGAGAGTCAGTGTGTGTGGAACCCGTACCCCAGTGAGAGTCAGTGTGTGTGGAGCCCGTAGCCCAGTGAGAGTCAGTGGGTGTGGATCCCCTGCCCCAGTGAGAGTCAGTGTGTGTGGAACCCTTACCCCAGTGAGAGTCAGTGTGTGTGGAGCCCGTAGCCCAGTGAGAGTCAGTGGGTGTGGATCCCGTACCCCAGTGAGAGTCAGTGTCTGTGGAACAAGGACCCCAGTGAGAGTCAGTGTGTGTGGAACCATTACCCCAGTGAGAGTCAGTGGGTGTGGAACCGGTACCCCAGTGAGAGTTAGTGTGTGTGGAACCCGTACCCCAGTGAGAGTCAGTGTGTGTGGAACCCGTACCCCAGTGAGAGTCAGTGTGTGTGGAACCCGTACCCCAGTGAGAGTCAGTGTCTGTGGACCCCGTACCCCAGTGAGAGTCAGTGTGTGTGGGAGCCATACCCCAGTGAGAGTCAGTGTGTGTGGGACCCATACCCCAGTGAGAGACAGTGTGTGTGGAACCCGTACCCCAGTGAGAGTCAGTGTGTGTGGGACCCGTACCCCAGTGAGAGTCAGTGTGTGTGGAGCCCGTACCCCAGTGAGAGTCAGTGTGAGTGGAACCCGTACCCCAGTGAGAGTCAGTGTGTGTGGGACACGGAACCCAGTGAGAGTCAGTGTGAGTGGAGCCCGTACCCCAGTGAGAGTCGAACCCGTACCCCAGTGAGAGTCAGTGTGTGTGGGACACGTACCCCAGTGAGAGTCAGTGTCTGTGGACCCCGTACCCCAGTGAGAGTCAGTGTGTGTGGGAGCCATACCCCAGTGAGAGTCAGTGTGTGTGGGACCCATACCCCAGTGAGAGACAGTGTGTGTGGACCCCGTACCCCAGTGAGAGTCAGTGTGTGTGGGAGCCATACCCCAGTGAGAGTCAGTGTGTGTGGGACCCATACCCCAGTGAGAGACAGTGTGTGTGGAACCCGTACCCCAGTGAGAGTCAGTGTGTGTGGGACCCGTACCCCAGTGAGAGTCAGTGTCTGAGGAACCCGTACATTAGTGAGAGTCAGTGTGTGTGGGACCCATACCCCAGTGAGAGTCAGTGTGTGTGGGACCCGTACCCCAGTGAGGGTCAGTGTCTGTGGAACCTGTACCCCTGTGAGAGTCAGTGTGTGTGGGACCCGTACCCCAGTGAGAATCAGTGTGTGTGTGTAACCCATACCCCAGTGAGAGTCAGTGAGTGTGGAACCCGTACCCCAGTGAGAGTCAGTGTGTGTGGGACCCGTACCCCAGTGAGAGTCAGTGTGTGTGGAACCCGTACCCCTGTGAGAGTCAGTGTGTGTGGGACCCGTACCCCAGTGAGAGTCAGTGTTTGTGGAACCCGTACCCCAGTGAGAGTCAGTGTGTGTGGAACGCGTACCCCAGTGAGAGTCAGTGTGTGTGGAACCCGTACCCCAGTGAGAGTCAGTGTGTGTGGAACCCGTACCCCAGTGAGAGTCAGTGTGTGTGGAACCCGTACCCCAGTGACAGTCAGTGTGTGTGGAAACAGTACCCCAGTGAGAGTCAGTGTGTGTGGAACCCGTACCCCAGTGAGAGTCAGTGTGTGTGGAACCCGTACCCCAGTGAGAGTCAGTGTGTGTGGAACCCGTACCCCAGTGAGAGACAGTGTGTGTGGAACCCATCCCCCAGTGAGAGTCAGTGTGTGTGGAACCCGTACCCCAGTGAGAGTCAGTGTGTGTGGATTCCGTACCCCAGTGAGAGTCAGTGTGTGTGGAACCCGTACCCCAGTGAGAGTCAGTGTGTGTGGAACCCGTACCCCAGTGAGAGTCAGTGTGTGTGGAACCCGTACCCCAGTGAGAGTCAGTGTGTGTGGAGCCCGTACCCCAGTGAGAGTCAGTGTGTGTGGAACCCGTACCCCAGTGAGAGTCAGTGTGTGTGGGACCCGTACCCCAGTGAGAGTCAGTGTGTGTGGAACCCGTACCCCAGTGAGAGTCAGTGTGTGTGGAAGCCGTACCCCAGTGAGAGTCAGAGTGTGTGGAACCCGTACCCCAGTGAGAGTCAGTCTGTTTGGTACCCGTACACCAGTGAGTGTCAGTGTGTGTGGAACATGTACCTCAGTGAGAGTCAGGGCGTGTGGAACCCGTACCCCAGTGAGAATCCGTTTGTGAGGAACCCGCACCCCAGTCAGAGTCAGTGTGTGTGGAACCCGTACCCCAGTGAGTGCCAGTGTGTGTGGAACCTGTAACCCAGTGAGTGTCAGTGTGTGTGGAACCCGTACCCAAGTGAGAGTCAGTGTGTGTGGAACCCGTACCCCAGTGAGAGTCCGTGTGTGAGGAACCCGTACCCCAGTGAGTGTCAGTGTGTGTGGAACCCGTACCCCAGTGAGATTCCGTGTGTGAGGAATCCGTACCCCATTGAGAGTCCGTGTGTTTCGAACCCGTACCTCAGTGAGAGTCACTGTGTGTGGGACCCGTACCCCAGTGAGAGTCAGTGTGTGTGGAGCCCGTAGCCCAGTGAGAGTCCGTGTGTGTGGAACCCGTACACCAGTGAGAGTCAGTGTGTGTGGAACCCGTACCCCAGTGAGAGTCAGTGTGTGTGGAACCCGTACCCCAGTGAGAGTCAGTGTGTGTGGAACCCGTACCCCAGTGAGAGTCAGTGTGTGTGGAACCCGTACCCCAGTGAGAGTCAGTGTGTGTGGAGCCCGTAGCCCCGTGAGAGTCAGTGGGTGTGGATCCCGTACCCCAGTGAGAGTCAGTGTGTGTGGAACCCGTACCCCAGTGAGAGTCAGTGTGTGTGGAACCCATACCCCAGCGAGAGTCAGTGTGTGTGGAACCCGTACCCCAGTGAGAGTCAGTGTGTGTGGAACCCGTACCCCAGTGAGAGTCAGTGTGTGTGGAACCCGTACCCCAGTGAGAGTCAGTGTGTGTGGAACCCGTACCCCAGTGAGAGACAGTGTGTGTGGAACCCGTACCCCAGTGAGAGTCAGTGTGTGTGGAACCCGTACCCCAGTGAGAGTCAGTGTGTGTGGATTCCGTACCCCAGTGAGAGTCAGTGTGTGTGGAACCCGTACCCCAGTGAGACTCAGTGTGTGTGGAACCCATACCCCAGTGAGAGTCAGTGTGTGTGGAACCCGTACCCCAGTGAGAGTCAGTGTGTGTGGAACCCGTACACCAGTGAGAGTCAGTGTGTGTGGAACCCGTACCCCAGTGAGAGTCAGTGTGTGTGGAACCCGTACCCCAGTGAGAGTCAGTGTGTGTGGAACCCGTACCCCAGTGAGAGTCAGTGTGTGTGGAACCCGTACCCCAGTGAGAGTCAGTGTGTGTGGAGCCCGTACCCCAGTGAGAGTCAGTGTGTGTGGAACCCGTACCCCAGTGAGAGTCAGTGTGTGTGGGACCCGTACCCCAGTGAGAGTCAGTGTGTGTGGAACCCGTACCCCAGTGAGAGTCAGTGTGTGTGGAAGCCGTACCCCAGTGAGAGTCAGTGTGTGTGGAACCCGTACCCCAGTGAGAGTCACTGTGTTTGGGACCCGTACCCCAGTGAGAGTCAGTGTGTGTGGAACATGTACCCCAGTGAGAGTCAGGGCGTGTGGAACCCGTACCCCAGTGAGAATCCGTGTGTGAGGAACCCGCACCCCAGTCAGAGTCAGTGTGTGTGGAACCCGTACCCCAGTGAGTGCCAGTGTGTGAGGAACCTGTAACCCAGTGAGTGTCAGTGTGTGTGGAACCCGTACCCAAGTGAGAGTCAGTGTGTGTGGAAGCCGTACCCCAGTGAGAGTCCGTGTGTGAGGAACCCGTACCCCAGTGAGTGTCAGTGTGTGTGGAACCCGTACCCCAGTGAGATTCCGTGTGTGAGGAATCCGTACCCCATTGAGAGTCCGTGTGTTTCGAACCCGTACCTCAGTGAGAGTCACTGTGTGTGGGACCCGTACCCCAGTGAGAGTCAGTGTGTGTGGAGCCCGTAGCCCAGTGAGAGTCCGTGTGTTTGGAACCCGTACACCAGTGAGAGTCAGTCTGTGTGGAACCCGTACCCCAGTGAGAGTCAGTGTGTGTGGAACCCGTACCCCAGTGAGAGTCAGTGTGTGTGGAACCCGTACCCCAGTGAGAGTCAGTGTGTGTGGAACCCGTACCCCAGTGAGAGTCAGTGTGTGTGGAGCCCGTAGCCCTGTGAGAGTCAGTGGGTGTGGATCCCGTACCCCAGTGAGAGTCAGTGTGTGTGGAACCCGTACCCCAGTGAGAGTCAGTGTGTGTGGAACCCATACCCCAGTGAGAGTCAGTGTGTGTGGAACCCGTACCCCAGTGAGAGTCAGTGTGTGTGGAACCCGTACCCCAGTGAGAGTCAGTGTGTGTGGAACCCGTACCCCAGTGAGAGTCAGTGTGTGTGGAACCCGTACCCCAGTGAGAGTCAGTGTGTGTGGAACCCGTACCCCAGTGAGAGTCAGTGTGTGTGGAACCCGTACCCCAGTGAGAGACAGTGTGTGTGGAAACCATACCCCAGTGAGTGTCAGTGTGTGTGGAACCCGTACCCCAGTGGGAGTCAGTGTGTGTGGATTCCGTACCCCAGTGAGAGTCAGTGTGTGTGGAACCCGTACCCCAGTGAGACTCAATGTGTGGAACCCATACACCAGTGAGAGTCAGTGCGTGTGGAACCCGTACCCCAGTGAGAGTCAGTGTGTGTGCAACCCGTACACCAGTGAGAGTCAGTGTGTGTGGAACCCGTACCCCAGTGAGTGTCAGTGTCTGTGGAACCCGTAGCCCAGAGAGAGTCAGTGTGTGTGGAACCCGTACCACAGTGAGAGTCAGTGTGTGTGGAACCCATACCCCAGTGAGAGTCAGTGTGTGTGGAACCCGTACCCCAGTGAGAGTCAGTGTCTGCGGAACCTTTACCCCAGTGAGAGTCAGTGTGTGTGGAACCCGTACCCCAGTGAGAGTCAGTGTGTGTGGAACCCGTACCCCAGTGAGAGTCAGTGTGTGTGGATTCCGTACCCCAGTGAGAGTCAGTGTGTTTGGTACCCGTACCCCAGTGAGTTTCAGTGTGTGTGGAACATGTACCCCAGTGAGAGTCAGTGTGTGTGGAACCCGTACCCCAGTGAGAGTCAGTGTGTGTGGATTCCGTACCCCAGTGAGAGTCAGTGTGTGTGGAACCCGTACCCCAGTGAGACTCAATGTGTGGAACCCATACCCCAGTGAGAGTCAGTGTGTGTGGAACCCGTACACCAGTGAGAGTCAGTGTGTGTGGAACCCGTACCCCAGTGAGTGTCAGTGTCTGTGGAACCCGTAGCCCAGAGAGAGTCAGTGTGTGTGGAACCCGTACCACAGTGAGAGTCAGTGTCTGCGGAACCTTTACCCCAGTGAGAGTCAGTGTGTGTGGAACCCGTACCCCAGTGAGAGTCAATGTGTGTGGAACCCGTACCCCAGTGAGTGCCAGTGTGTGTGGAACCTGTAACCCAGTGAGTGTCAGTGTGTGTGGAACCCGTACCCAAGTGAGAGTCAGTGTGTGTGGAACCCGCACCCCAGTGAGAGTCCGTGTGTGACGAACCCGTACCCCAGTGAGAGTCAGTGTGTGTGGAACCCGTACCCCAGTGAATGTCAGTGTGTGTGGAACCCGTACCCCAGTGAGAGTCAGTGCGTGTGGAGCCCGTAGCCCAGTGAGAGTCAGTGGGTGTGGAACCCGTACCCCAGTGTGAGTCAGTGTGTGTGGAACCCGTACCCCAGTGAGAGTCAGTGTGTGTGGAACCCGTACCCCAGTGAGAGTCAGTGTGTGTGGAACCCGTACCCCAGTGAGAGTCAGTGTGTGTGGAACCCGTACCCCAGTGAGAGTCAGTGTGTGTGGAACCCGTACCCCAGTGAGAGTCAGTGTGTTTGGAACCCGTACCCCAGTGAGAGTCAGTGTGTGTGGAGCCCGTAGCCCAGTGAGAGTCAGTGGGTGTGGATCCCGTACCCCAGTGAGAGTCAGTGTGTGTGGAATCCTTACCCCAGTGAGAGTCAGTGTGTCTGGAGCCCGTAGCCCAGTGAGAGTCAGTGGGTGTGGATCCCGTACCTCAGTGAGAGTCAGTGTGTGTGGAACCCTGACCCCAGTGAGAGTCAGTGTGTGTGGACCCCGTACCCCAGTGAGAGTCAGTGTGTGTGGAACCCGTACCCCAGTGAGAGTCAGTGTGTGTGGGACCCGTACCCCAGTGAGAGTCAGTATCTGTGGAACCCGTACCCCTGTGAGAGTCAGTGTGTGTGGAACCCGTACCCCAGTGAGACTCAGTGTGTGTGGAACCCGTACCCCAGTGAGAGTCAGTGTGTGTGGAACCCGTACCCCAGTGAGAGTCAGTGTGTGTGGAACCCGTACCCCAGTGAGAGTCAGTGTGTGTGGGACCCGTACCCCAGTGAGAGTCAATGTGTGTGGAACCCATACCATAGTGAGAGTCAGTGTGTGTGGGAACCGTACCCCAGTGAGAGTCAGTGTGTGTGGAACCCGTACCCCAGTGAGAGTCAGTGTGTGTGGGACCCGTACCCCAGTGAGAGTCAGTGTGTGTGGAACCCGTACCCCAGTGAGAGTTAGTGTGTGTGGAACCCGTACCCCAGTGAGAGTCAGTGTGTGTGGAACCTGTACCCCAGTGAGAGTCAGTGTGTGTGGAACCCGTACCCCAGTGAGAGTCAGTGTGTGTGGAACCCGTACCCCAGTGAGAGTCAGTGTGTGTGGAACCCGTACCCCAGTGAGAGTCAGTGTGTGTGGAACCCGTACCCCAGTGAGAGTCAGTGTCTGTGGAACCCGTACCCCAGTGAGAGTCAGTGTGTGTGGAACCCGTACCCCAGTGAGAGTCAGTGTGTGTGGGACCCGTACCCCAGTGAGAGTCAGTGTGTGTGGAACCCGTACCCCAGTGAGAGTCAGTGTGTGTGGAACCCGTACCCCAGTGAGAGTCCTTGTGTGTGGGACCCGTACCCCAGTGAGGGTCAGTGTCTGTGGAACACGTACCCCTGTGAGAGTCAGTGTGTGTGGGACCCGTACCCCAGTGAGAATCAGTGTGTGTGTGTAACCCGTACGCCAGTGAGAGTCAGTCAGTGTGGAACCCGTACCCCAGTGAGAGTCAGTGTGTGTGGGACCCGTACCCCAGTGAGAGTCAGTGTGTGTGGAACCCGTACCCCTGTGAGAGTCAGTGTGTGTGGGACCCGTACCCCAGTGAGAGTCAGTGTCTGTGGAACCCGTACATTAGTGAGAGTCAGTGTGTGTGGGACCCATACCCCAGTGAGAGTCCGTGTGTGTGGGACCCGTACCCCAGTGAGGGTCAGTGTCTGTGGAACCCGTACCCCTGTGAGAGTCAGTGTGTGTGGGACCCGTACCCCAGTGAGAATCAGTGTGTGTGTGTAACCCGTACCCCAGTGAGAGTCAGTCAGTGTGGAACCCGTACCCCAGTGAGAGTCAGAGTGTGTGGGACACGTACCCCAGTGAGAGTCAGTGTGTGTGGAACCCGTACCCCTGTGAGAGTCAGTGTGTGTGGGACCCGTACCCCAGTGAGAGTCAGTGTGTGTGGAACCCGTACCCCAGTGAGAGTCAGTGTGTATGGAACCCGTAGCCCAGTGAGAGTCAGTGTGTGTGGAACCCGTACCCCAGTGAGAGTCCGTGTGTGAGGAACCCGTACCCCAGTGAGTGTCAGTGTGTGTGGAACCCGCACCCCAGTGAGATTCCGTGTGTGAGGAACCCGTACCCCAGTAAGAGTCCGTGTGTTTCGAACCCGTACCTCAGTGAGAGTCAGTGTGTGTGGGACCCGTACCCCAGTGAGAGTCTGTGTGTGTGGAGCCCGTAGCCCAGTGAGAGTCAGTGGGTGTGGATCCCGTGCCCCAGTGAGAGCCAGTGTGTGTGGAACCCGTACACCAGTGAGAGTCAGTGTGTGTGGAACCCGTACACCAGTGAGAGTCAGTGTGTGTGGAACCCGTACCCCAGTGAGAGTCAGTGTGTGTGGAACCCGTACCCCAGTGAGAGTCAGTGTGTGTGGAACCCGTACCCCAGTGAGAGTCAGTGTGTGTGGAACCCGTACCCCAGTGAGAGTCAGTGTGTGTGGAGCCGGTAGCCCAGTGAGAGTCAGTGGGTGTGGATCCCGTACCCCAGTGAGAGTCAGTGTGTGTGGAACCCATACCCCAGTGAGAGTCAGTGTGTGTGGAACCCGTACCCCAGTGAGAGTCAATGTGTGTGGAACCCGTACCCCAGTGAGAGTCAGTGTGTGTGGAACCCGTACCCCAGTGAGAGTCAGTGTGTGTGGAACCCGTACCCCAGTGAGAGTCAGTGTGTGTGGAACCCGTACCCCAGTGAGAGTCAGTGTGTGTGGAACCCGTACCCCAGTGAGAGTCAGTGTGTGTGGAACCCGTACCCCAGTGAGAGTCAGTGTGTGTGGAGCCCGTACCCCAGTGAGAGTCAGTGTGTGTGGAACCCGTACCCCAGTGAGAGTCAGTGTGTGTGGGACCCGTACCCCAGTGAGTGTCAGTGTGTGTGGAACATGTACCCCAGTGAGAGTCAGGGCGTGTGGAACCCGTACCCCAGTGAGAATCCGTGTGTGAGGAACCCGCACCCCAGTCAGAGTCAGTGTGTGTGGAACCCGTACCCCAGTGAGTGCCAGTGTGTGTGGAACCTGTAACCCAGTGAGTGTCAGTGTGTGTGGAACCCGTACCCAAGTGAGAGTCAGTGTGTGTGGAACCCGTACCCCAGTGAGAGTCCGTGTGTGAGGAACCCGTACCCCAGTGAGTGTCAGTGTGTGTGGAACCCGTACCCCAGTGAGATTCCGTGTGTGAGGAATCCGTACCCCATTGAGAGTCCGTGTGTTTCGAACCCGTACCTCAGTGAGAGTCACTGTGTGTGGGACCCGTACCCCAGTGAGAGTCAGTGTGTGTGGAGCCCGTAGCCCAGTGAGAGTCCGTGTGTGTGGAACCCGTACCCCAGTGAGAGTCAGTGTGTGTGGAACCCGTACCCCAGTGAGAGTCAGTGTGTGTGGAACACGTACACCAGTGAGAGTCAGTGTGTGTGGAACCCGTACCCCAGTGAGAGTCAGTGTGTGTGGAACCCGTACCCCAGTGAGAGTCAGTGTGTGTGGAACCCGTACCCCAGTGAGAGTCAGTGTGTGTGGAACCTGTACCCCAGTGAGAGTCAGTGTGTGTGGAGCCCGTAGCCCTGTGAGAGTCAGTGGGTGTGGATCCCGTACCCCAGTGAGAGTCAGTGTGTGTGGAACCCGTACCCCAGTGAGAGTCAGTGTGTGTGGAACCCATACCCCAGTGAGAGTCAGTGTGTGTGGAACCCGTACCCCAGTGAGAGTCAGTGTGTGTGGAACCCGTACCCCAGTGAGAGACAGTGTGTGTGGAACCCATACCCCAGTGAGAGTCAGTGTGTGTGGAACCCGTACCCCAGTGAGAGTCAGTGTGTGTGGATTCCGTACCCCAGTGAGAGTCAGTGTGTGTGGAACCCGTACCCCAGTGAGACTCAATGTGTGGAACCCATACCCCAGTGAGAGTCAGTGTGTGTGGAACCCGTACCCAAGTGAGAGTCAGTGTGTGTGGAACCCGCACCCCAGTGAGAGTCCGTGTGTGACGAACCCGTACCCCAGTGAGAGTCAGTGTGTGTGGAACCCGTACCCCAGTGAGAGTCAGTGCGTGTGGAGCCCGTACCCCAGTGAGAGTCAGCGTGTGTGGGACCCGTACCCCAGTGAGAGTCCGTGTGTTTCGAACCCGTACCTCAGTGAGAGTCAGTGTGTGTGGGACCCGTACCCCAGTGAGAGTCAGTGTGTGTGGAACCCGTACCCCAGTGAGAGTCAGTGCGTGTGGAGCCCGTACCCCAGTGAGAGTCAGCGTGTGTGGGACCCGTACCCCAGTGAGAGTCAGTGTGTGTGGAACCCGTACCCCAGTGAGAGTCAGTGGGTGTGGATCCCGTACCCCAGTGAGAGTCATTGTGTGTGGAACCCGTACCCCAGTGAGAGTCAGTGTGTGTGGAACCCGTACCCCAGTGAGAGTCAGTGTGTGTGGAACCCGTACCCCAGTGTGAGTCAGTGTGTGTGGAACCCGTACCCCAGTGAGAGTCAGTGTGTGTGGAACCCGTACCCCAGTGTGAGTCAGTGTGTGTGGAACCCGTACCCCAGTGAGAGTCAGTGTGTGTGGAACCCGTACCACAGTGAGAGTCAGTGTGTGTGGAACCCGTACCCCAGTGAGAGTCAGTGTGTGTGGAACCCGTACCCCAGTGAGAGTCAGTGTGTGTGGAACCCGTACCCCAGTGAGAGTCAGTGTGTTTGGAACCCGTACCCCAGTGAGAGTCAGTGTGTGTGGAGCCCGTAGCCCAGTGAGAGTCAGTGGGTGTGGATCCCGTACCCCAGTGAGAGTCAGTGTGTGTGGAATCCTTACCCCAGTGAGAGTCAGTGTGTCTGGAGCCCGTAGCCCAGTGAGAGTCAGTGGGTGTGGATCCCGTACCTCAGTGAGAGTCAGTGTGTGTGGAACCCTGACCCCAGTGAGAGTCAGTGTGTGTGGAACCCGTACCCCAGTGAGAGTCAGTGTGTGTGGAACCCGTACCCCAGTGAGATTCCGTGTGTGAGGAATCCGTACCCCATTGAGAGTCCGTGTGTTTCGAACCCGTACCTCAGTGAGAGTCACTGTGTGTGGGACCCGTACCCCAGTGAGAGTCAGTGTGTGTGGAGCCCGTAGCCCAGTGAGAGTCCGTGTGTGTGGAACCCGTACACCAGTGAGAGTCAGTGTGTGTGGAACCCGTACCCCAGTGAGAGTCAGTGTGTGTGGAACCTGTACCCCAGTGAGAGTCAGTGTGTGTGGAGCCCGTAGCCCTGTGAGAGTCAGTGGGTGTGGATCCCGTACCCCAGTGAGAGTCAGTGTGTGTGGAACCCGTACCCCAGTGAGAGTCAGTGTGTGTGGAACCCATACCCCAGTGAGAGTCAGTGTGTGTGGAACCTGTACCCCAGTGAGAGTCAGTGTGTGTGGAACCCGTACCCCAGTGAGAGTCAGTGTGTGTGGAACCCGTACCCCAGTGAGAGACAGTGTGTGTGGAACCCGTACCCCAGTGAGAGACAGTGTGTGTGGAACCCATACACCAGTGAGAGTCAGTGTGTGTGGAACCCGTACCCCAGTGAGAGTCAGTGTGTGTGGATTCCGTACCCCAGTGAGAGTCAGTGTGTGTGGAACCCGTACCCCAGTGAGACTCAATGTGTGGAACCCATACCCCAGTGAGAGTCAGTGTGTGTGGAACCCGTACCCAAGTGAGAGTCAGTGTGTGTGGAACCCGCACCCCAGTGAGAGTCCGTGTGTGACGAACCCGTACCCCAGTGAGAGTCAGTGTGTGTGGAACCCGTACCCCAGTGAGAGTCAGTGCGTGTGGAGCCCGTACCCCAGTGAGAGTCAGCGTGTGTGGGACCCGTACCCCAGTGAGAGTCCGTGTGTTTCGAACCCGTACCTCAGTGAGAGTCAGTGTGTGTGGGACCCGTACCCCAGTGAGAGTCAGTGCGTGTGGAGCCCGTACCCCAGTGAGAGTCAGCGTGTGTGGGACCCGTACCCCAGTGAGAGTCAGTGTGTGTGGAACCCGTACCCCAGTGAGAGTCAGTGGGTGTGGATCCCGTACCCCAGTGAGAGTCAGTGTGTGTGGAACCCGTACCCCAGTGAGAGTCAGTGTGTGTGGAACCCGTACCCCAGTGAGAGTCAGTGTGTGTGGAACCCGTACCCCAGTGTGAGTCAGTGTGTGTGGAACCCGTACCCCAGTGAGAGTCAGTGTGTGTGGAACCCGTACCCCAGTGTGAGTCAGTGTGTGTGGAACCCGTACCCCAGTGAGAGTCAGTGTGTGTGGAACCCGTACCACAGTGAGAGTCAGTGTGTGTGGAACCCGTACCCCAGTGAGAGTCAGTGTGTGTGGAACCCGTACCCCAGTGAGAGTCAGTGTGTGTGGAACCCGTACCCCAGTGAGAGTCAGTGTGTTTGGAACCCGTACCCCAGTGAGAGTCAGTGTGTGTGGAGCCCGTAGCCCAGTGAGAGTCAGTGGGTGTGGATCCCGTACCCCAGTGAGAGTCAGTGTGTGTGGAATCCTTACCCCAGTGAGAGTCAGTGTGTCTGGAGCCCGTAGCCCAGTGAGAGTCAGTGGGTGTGGATCCCGTACCTCAGTGAGAGTCAGTGTGTGTGGAACCCTGACCCCAGTGAGAGTCAGTGTGTGTGGACCCCGTACCCCAGTGAGAGTCAGTGTGTGTGGAACCCGTAGCCCAGTGAGAGTCAGTGTGTGTGGGACCCGTACCCCAGTGAGAGTCAGTATCTGTGGAACCCGTACCCCTGTGAGAGTCAGTGTGTGTGGCACCCGTACCCCAGTGAGACTCAGTGTGTGTGGAACCCGTACCCCAGTGAGAGTCAGTGTGTGTGGAACCCGTACCCCAGTGAGAGTCAGTGTGTGTGGGACCCGTACCCCAGTGAGAGTCAATGTGTGTGGAACCCATACCATAGTGAGAGTCAGTGTGTGTGGGAACCGTACCCCAGTGAGAGTCAGTGTGTGTGGAACCCGTACCCCAGTGAGAGTCAGTGTGTGTGGGACCCGTACCCCAGTGAGAGTCAGTGTGTGTGGAACCCGTACCCCAGTGAGAGTTAGTGTGTGTGGAACCCGTACCCCAGTGAGAGTCAGTGTGTGTGGAACCTGTACCCCAGTGAGAGTCAGTGTGTGTGGAACCCATACCCAACTGAGAGTCAGTGTGTGTGGGGCCCGTACCCCAGTGAGAGTCAGTGTGTTTGGAACCCGTACCGCAGTGAGAGTCAGTGTGTGTGGAACCCGTACCCCAGTGAGAGTCAGTGTGTGTGGGACCCGTACCCCAGTGAGAGTCAGTGTGTGTGGAACCCGTACCCCAGTGAGAGTCAGTGTGTGTGGGACTCGTACCCCAGTGAGAATCCGTGTGTGTGGGACCCGTACCCCAGTGAGGGTCAGTGTCTGTGGAACCCGTACCCCTGTGAGAGTCAGTGTGTGTGGGACCCGTACCCCAGTGAGAATCAGTGTGTGTGTGTAACCCGTACCCCAGTGAGAGTCAGTCAGTGTGGAACCCGTACCCCAGTGAGAGTCAGTGTGTGTGGGACCCGTACCCCAGTGAGAGTCAGTGTGTGTGGAACCCGTACCCCTGTGAGAGTCAGTGTGTGTGGGACCCGTACCCCAGTGAGAGTCAGTGTGTGTGGAACCCGTACCCAAGTGAGAGTCAGTGTGTGTGGAGCCCGTAGCCCAGTGAGAGTCAGTGTGTGTGGAACCCGTACCCCAGTGAGAGTCAGTGTGTGTGGAACCCGTACCCCAGTGAGAGTCAGTGTGTGTGGAACCCGTACCCCAGTGTGAGTCAGTGTGTGTGGAACCCGTACCCCAGTGTGAGTCAGTGTGTGTGGAACCCGTACCCCAGTGAGAGTCAGTGTGTGTGGAACCCGTACCACAGTGAGAGTCAGTGTGTGTGGAACCCGTACCCCAGTGAGAGTCAGTGTGTGTGGAACCCGTACCCCAGTGAGAGTCAGTGTGTGTGGAACCCGTACCCCAGTGTGAGTCAGTGTGTGTGGAACCCGTACCCCAGTGAGAGTCAGTGTGTGTGGAACCCGTACCACAGTGAGAGTCAGTGTGTGTGGAACCCGTACCCCAGTGAGAGTCAGTGTGTGTGGAACCCGTACCCCAGTGAGAGTCAGTGTGTGTGGAACCCGTACCCCAGTGAGAGTCAGTGTGTTTGGAACCCGTACCCCAGTGAGAGTCAGTGTGTGTGGAGCCCGTAGCCCAGTGAGAGTCAGTGGGTGTGGATCCCGTACCCCAGTGAGAGTCAGTGTGTGTGGAATCCTTACCCCAGTGAGAGTCAGTGTGTCTGGAGCCCGTAGCCCAGTGAGAGTCAGTGGGTGTGGATCCCGTACCTCAGTGAGAGTCAGTGTGTGTGGAACCCTGACCCCAGTGAGAGTCAGTGTGTGTGGACCCCGTACCCCAGTGAGAGTCAGTGTGTGTGGAACCCGTAGCCCAGTGAGAGTCAGTGTGTGTGGGACCCGTACCCCAGTGAGAGTCAGTATCTGTGGAACCCGTACCCCTGTGAGAGTCAGTGTGTGTGGCACCCGTACCCCAGTGAGACTCAGTGTGTGTGGAACCCGTACCCCAGTGAGAGTCAGTGTGTGTGGAACCCGTACCCCAGTGAGAGTCAGTGTGTGTGGGACCCGTACCCCAGTGAGAGTCAATGTGTGTGGAACCCATACCATAGTGAGAGTCAGTGTGTGTGGGAACCGTACCCCAGTGAGAGTCAGTGTGTGTGGAACCCGTACCCCAGTGAGAGTCAGTGTGTGTGGGACCCGTACCCCAGTGAGAGTCAGTGTGTGTGGAACCCGTACCCCAGTGAGAGTTAGTGTGTGTGGAACCCGTACCCCAGTGAGAGTCAGTGTGTGTGGAACCTGTACCCCAGTGAGAGTCAGTGTGTGTGGAACCCATACCCAAGTGAGAGTCAGTGTGTGTGGGGCCCGTACCCCAGTGAGAGTCAGTGTGTTTGGAACCCGTACCGCAGTGAGAGTCAGTGTGTGTGGAACCCGTACCCCAGTGAGAGTCAGTGTGTGTGGGACCCGTACCCCAGTGAGAGTCAGTGTGTGTGGAACCCGTACCCCAGTGAGAGTCAGTGTGTGTGGGACCCGTACCCCAGTGAGAATCCGTGTGTGTGGGACCCGTACCCCAGTGAGGGTCAGTGTCTGTGGAACCCGTACCCCTGTGAGAGTCAGTGTGTGTGGGACCCGTACCCCAGTGAGAATCAGTGTGTGTGTGTAACCCGTACCCCAGTGAGAGTCAGTCAGTGTGGAACCCGTACCCCAGTGAGAGTCAGTGTGTGTGGGACCCGTACCCCAGTGAGAGTCAGTGTGTGTGGAACCCGTACCCCTGTGAGAGTCAGTGTGTGTGGGACCCGTACCCCAGTGAGAGTCAGTGTGTGTGGAACCCGTACCCAAGTGAGAGTCAGTGTGTGTGGAGCCCGTAGCCCAGTGAGAGTCAGTGTGTGTGGAACCCGTACCCCAGTGAGAGTCAGTGTGTGTGGAACCCGTACCCAAGTGAGAGTCAGTGTGTGTGGAACCCGTAGCCCAGTGAGAGTCAGTGTGTGTGGAACCCGTACCCCAGTGAGAGTCCGTGTGTGAGGAACCCGTACCCCAGTGAGTGTCAGTGTGTGTGGAACCCGCACCCCAGTGAGATTCCGTGTGTGAGGAACCCGTACCCCAGTGAGAGTCCGTGTGTTTCGAACCCGCACCTCAGTGAGAGTCAGTGTGTGTGGGACCCGTACCCCAGTGAGAGTCAGTGTGTGTGGAGCCCGTAGCCCAGTGAGAGTCAGTGGGTGTGGATCCCGTGCCCCAGTGAGAGCCAGTGTGTGTGGAACCCGTACCCCAGTGAGAGTCAGTGTGTGTGGAACCCGTACACCAGTGAGAGTCAGTGCGTGTGGAACCCGTACCGCAGTGAGTGTCAGTGTGTGTGGAACCCGTACCCCAGTGAGAGTCAGTGTGTGTGGAACCCGTACCCCAGTGAGAGTCAGTGTGTGTGGAACCCGTACCCCAGTGAGAGTCAGTGTGTGTGGAGCCGGTAGCCCAGTGAGAGTCAGTGGGTGTGGATCCCGTACCCCAGTGAGAGTCAGTGTGTGTGGAACCCGTACCACAGTGAGAGTCAGTGTGTGTGGAACCCGTACCCCAGTGAGAGTCAGTGTGTGTGGATTCCGTACCCCAGTGAGAGTCAGTGTGTGTGGAACCCGTACCCCAGTGAGACTCAATGTGTGGAACCCATACCCCAGTGAGAGTCAGTGTGTGTGGAACCCGTACCCAAGTGAGAGTCAGTGTGTGTGGAACCCGCACCCCAGTGAGAGTCCGTGTGTGACGAACCCGTACCCCAGTGAGAGTCAGTGTGTGTGGAACCCGTACCCCAGTGAGAGTCAGTGCGTGTGGAGCCCGTACCCCAGTGAGAGTCAGCGTGTGTGGGACCCGTACCCCAGTGAGAGTCCGTGTGTTTCGAACCCGTACCTCAGTGAGAGTCAGTGTGTGTGGGACCCGTACCCCAGTGAGAGTCAGTGCGTGTGGAGCCCGTACCCCAGTGAGAGTCAGCGTGTGTGGGACCCGTACCCCAGTGAGAGTCAGTGTGTGTGGAACCCGTACCCCAGTGAGAGTCAGTGGGTGTGGATCCCGTACCCCAGTGAGAGTCAGTGTGTGTGGAACCCGTACCCCAGTGAGAGTCAGTGTGTGTGGAACCCGTACCCCAGTGAGAGTCAGTGTGTGTGGAACCCGTACCCCAGTGTGAGTCAGTGTGTGTGGAACCCGTACCCCAGTGAGAGTCAGTGTGTGTGGAACCCGTACCCCAGTGTGAGTCAGTGTGTGTGGAACCCGTACCCCAGTGAGAGTCAGTGTGTGTGGAACCCGTACCACAGTGAGAGTCAGTGTGTGTGGAACCCGTACCCCAGTGAGAGTCAGTGTGTGTGGAACCCGTACCCCAGTGAGAGTCAGTGTGTGTGGAACCCGTACCCCAGTGAGAGTC
The DNA here is from genome assembly GCF_052327205.1 of Somniosus microcephalus. Lineage (NCBI taxonomy): Eukaryota > Metazoa > Chordata > Chondrichthyes > Squaliformes > Somniosidae > Somniosus > Somniosus microcephalus. Next base: position 137,122 of record NW_028225765.1, read on the forward strand.
AGTGTGTTTGGAACCCGTACCCCAGTGAGAGTCAGTGTGTGTGGAGCCCGTAGCCCAGTGAGAGTCAGTGGGTGTGGATCCCGTACCCCAGTGAGAGTCAGTGTGTGTGGAATCCTTACCCCAGTGAGAGTCAGTGTGTCTGGAGCCCGTAGCCCAGTGAGAGTCAGTGGGTGTGGATCCCGTACCTCAGTGAGAGTCAGTGTGTGTGGAACCCTGACCCCAGTGAGAGTCAGTGTGTGTGGACCCCGTACCCCAGTGAGAGTCAGTGTGTGTGGAACCCGTAGCCCAGTGAGAGTCAGTGTGTGTGGGACCCATACCCCAGTGAGAGTCAGTATCTGTGGAACCCGTACCCCTGTGAGAGTCAGTGTGTGTGGCACCCGTACCCCAGTGAGACTCAGTGTGTGTGGAACCCGTACCCCAGTGAGAGTCAGTGTGTGTGGAACCCGTACCCCAGTGAGAGTCAGTGTGTGTGGGACCCGTACCCCAGTGAGAGTCAATGTGTGTGGAACCCATACCATAGTGAGAGTCAGTGTGTGTGGGAACCGTACCCCAGTGAGAGTCAGTGTGTGTGGAACCCGTACCCCAGTGAGAGTCAGTGTGTGTGGGACCCGTACCCCAGTGAGAGTCAGTGTGTGTGGAACCCGTACCCCAGTGAGAGTTAGTGTGTGTGGAACCCGTACCCCAGTGAGAGTCAGTGTGTGTGGAACCTGTACCCCAGTGAGAGTCAGTGTGTGTGGAACCCATACCCCAGTGAGAGTCAGTGTGTGTGGGGCCCGTACCCCAGTGAGAGTCAGTGTGTGTGGAACCCGTACCGCAGTGAGAGTCAGTGTGTGTGGAACCCGTACCCCAGTGAGAGTCAGTGTGTGTGGGACCCGTACCCCAGTGAGAGTCAGTGTGTGTGGAACCCGTACCCCAGTGAGAGTTAGTGTGTGTGGAACCCGTACCCCAGTGAGAGTCAGTGTGTGTGGAACCTGTACCCCAGTGAGAGTCAGTGTGTGTGGAACCCATACCCCAGTGAGAGTCAGTGTGTGTGGGGCCCGTACCCCAGTGAGAGTCAGTGTGTGTGGAACCCGTACCGCAGTGAGAGTCAGTGTGTGTGGAACCCGTACCCCAGTGAGAGTCAGTGTGTGTGGGACCCGTACCCCAGTGAGAATCCGTGTGTGTGGGACCCGTACCCCAGTGAGGGTCAGTGTCTGTGGAACCCGTACCCCTGTGAGAGTCAGTGTGTGTGGGACCCGTACCCCAGTGAGAATCAGTGTGTGTGTGTAACCCGTACCCCAGTGAGAGTCAGTCAGTGTGGAACCCGTACCCCAGTGAGAGTCAGTGTGTGTGGGACCCGTACCCCAGTGAGAGTCAGTGTGTGTGGAACCCGCACCCCTGTGAGAGTCAGTGTGTGTGGGACCCGTACCCCAGTGAGAGTCAGTGTGTGTGGAACCCGTACCCAAGTGAGAGTCAGTGTGTGTGGAGCCCGTAGCCCAGTGAGAGTCAGTGTGTGTGGAACCCGTACCCCAGTGAGAGTCAGTGTGTGTGGAACCCGTACCCAAGTGAGAGTCAGTGTGTGTGGAACCCGTAGCCCAGTGAGAGTCAGTGTGTGTGGAACCCGTACCCCAGTGAGAGTCCGTGTGTGAGGAACCCGTACCCCAGTGAGTGTCAGTGTGTGTGGAACCCGCACCCCAGTGAGATTCCGTGTGTGAGGAACCCGTACCCTAGTGAGAGTCCGTGTGTTTCGAACCCGCACCTCAGTGAGAGTCAGTGTGTGTGGGACCCGTACCCCAGTGAGAGTCAGTGTGTGTGGAGCCCGTAGCCCAGTGAGAGTCAGTGGGTGTGGATCCCGTGCCCCAGTGAGAGCCAGTGTGTGTGGAACCCGTACCCCAGTGAGAGTCAGTGTGTGTGGAACCCGTACACCAGTGAGAGTCAGTGCGTGTGGAACCCGTACCCCAGTGAGTGTCAGTGTGTGTGGAACCCGTACCCCAGTGAGAGTCAGTGTGTGTGGAACCCGTACCCCAGTGAGAGTCAGTGTGTGTGGAACCCGTACCCCAGTGAGAGTCAGTGTGTGTGGAGCCGGTAGCCCAGTGAGAGTCAGTGGGTGTGGATCCCGTACCCCAGTGAGAGTCAGTGTGTGTGGAACCCGTACCACAGTGAGAGTCAGTGTGTGTGGAACCCGTACCCCAGTGAGAGTCAGTGTGTGTGCAACCCGTACCCCAGTGAGAGTCAGTGTGTGTGGAACCCGTACCCCAGTGAGAGTCAGTGTGTGTGGAACCCGTACCCCAGTGAGAGTCAGTGTGTGTGGAACCCGTACCCCAGTGAGAGACAGTGTGTGTGGAACCCATACCCCAGTGAAAGTCAGTGTGTGTGGAACCCGTACCCCAGTGAGACTCAATGTGTGGAACCCATACCCCAGTGAGAGTCAGTGTGTGTGGAACCCGTACCCCAGTGAGAGTCAGTGTGTGTGGAACCCGTACACCAGTGAGAGTCAGTGTGTGTGGAACCCGTACCCCAGTGAGTGTCAGTGTCTGTGGAACCCGTAGCCCAGAGAGAGTCAGTGTGTGTGGAACCCGTTCCACAGTGAGAGTCAGTGTGTGTGGAACCCGTACCCCAGTGAGAGTCAGTGTGTTTGGTACCCGTACCCCAGTGAGTTTCAGTGTGTGTGGAACATGTACCCCAGTGAGAGTCAGTGCGTGTGGAACCCGTACCCCAGTGAGAGACCGTCTGTGAGGAACCCGCACCCCAGTCAGAGTCAGTGTGTGTGGAACCCGTACCCCAGTGAGTGCCAGTGTGTGTGGAACCTGTAACCCAGTGAGTGTCAGTGTGTGTGGAACCCGTACCCAAGTGAGAGTCAGTGTGTGTGGAACCCGCACCCCAGTGAATGTCAGTGTGTGTGGAACCCGTACCCCAGTGAGAGTCCGTGTGTTTCGAACCCATACCTCAGTGAGAGTCAGTGTGTGTGGGACCCGTACCCCAGTGAGAGTCAGTGCGTGTGGAGCCCGTAGCCCAGTGAGAGTCAGTGGGTGTGGATCCCGTACCCCAGTGTGAGTCAGTGTGTGTGGAACCCGTACCCCAGTGAGAGTCAGTGTGTGTGGAACCCGTACCCCAGTGAGAGTCAGTGTGTGTGGAACCCGTACCCCAGTGAGAGACAGTGTGTGTGGAACCCGTACCCCAGTGAGAGTCAGTGTGTGTGGAACCCGTACCTCAGTGAGAGTCAGTGTGTGTGGAGCCCGTCGCCCAGTGAGAGTCAGTGGGTGTGGATCCCGTACCCCAGTGAGAGTCAGTGTGTGTGGAATCCTTACCCCAGTGAGAGTCAGTGTGTGTGGATCCCGTACCCCAGTGAGAGTCAGTGTGTGTGGAAACCTGACACCAGTGAGAGTCAGTGTGTGTGGACCCCGTACCCCAGTGAGAGTCAGTGTGTTTGGAACCCGTACCCCACTGAGAGTCAGTGTGAGTGGAACCCGTACCCCAGTGAGAGTCAGTGTGTGTGGAACCCGTACCCCAGTGAGAGTCAGTGTGTGTGGAACCCGTACCCCAGTGAGAGTCAGTGTGTGTGGAACCCGTACCCCAGTGAGAGTCAGTGTGTGTGGGACCCGTACCCCAGTGAGAGTCAATGTGTGTGGAACCCGTACCCCAGTGAGAGTCAGTGTGTGTGGGACCCGTACCACAGTGAGAGTCAGTGTGTGTGGAACCCGTACCCCAGTGAGAGTCAATGTGTGTGGGACCCGTACCCCAGTGAGAGTCAGTATCTGTGGAACCCGTACCCCTGTGAGAGTCAGTGTGTGTGGCACCCGTACCCCAGTGAGACTCAGTGTGTGTGGAACCCGTACCCCAGTGAGAGTCAGTGTGTGTGGAACCCGTACCCCAGTGAGAGTCAGTGTGTGTGGGACCCGTACCCCAGTGAGAGTCAATGTGTGTGGAACCCATACCATAGTGAGAGTCAGTGTGTGTGGGAACCGTACCCCAGTGAGAGTCAGTGTGTGTGGAACCCGTACCCCAGTGAGAGTCAGTGTGTGTGGGACCCGTACCCCAGTGAGAGTCAGTGTGTGTGGAACCCGTACCCCAGTGAGAGTCAGTGTGTGTGGGACCCGTACCCCAGTGAGAGTCAGTGTCTGTGGAACCTGTACCCCAGTGAGAGTCAGTTTGTGTGGGTCCCGTACCCCAGTGAGAGTCAGTGTGTGTGGGACCCGTACCCCAGTGAGAGTCAGTGTGTGTGGAACCCGTACCCCAGTGAGAGTCAGTGTGTGTGGAACCCGTACCCCAGTGAGAGTCAGTGTGTGTGGGACCCGTACATCAGTGAGAGTCAGTGTGTGTGGAACCCGTACCCCAGTGAGTGTCAGTGTGTGTGGAACCCGTACCCCAGTGAGTGTCAGTGTGTGTGGAACCTGTACCCCAGTGAGTGTCAGTGTGTGTGGAACCCGTACCCAAGTGAGAGTCAGTGTGGGTGGAACCCGTACCGCAGTGAGAGTCCGTGTGTGAGCAACCCGTACCCCAGTGAGTGTCAGTGTGTGTGGAACCCGTACCCCAGTGAGAGTCCGTGTGTGAGGAACCCGTACCCCAGTGAGTGTCAGTGTGTGTGGAACCCGTACCCCAGTGAGAGTCCGTGTGTGAGGAACCCGTACCCCAGTGAGAGTCAGTGTGTGTGGAACCCGTACCCCAGCGGGAGTCAGTGTGTGTGGAACCCGTACCCCAGTGAGAGTAGGTGTGTGTGGAGCCCGTAGCCAAGTGAGAGTCAGTGGGTGTGGATCCCGTACCCCAGTGAGAGTCAGTGTGTGTGGAACCCGTACCCCAGTGAGAGTCAGTGTGTGTGGAAACCGTTTCCGAGTGAGAGTCAGTGTGTGTGGAACCCGTACCCCAGTGAGAGTCCGTGTGTGTGGAACCCGTACCCCAGTGAGAGTCAGTGTGTGTGGAACCCGTACCCCAGTGAGAGTAGGTGTGTGTGGAGCCCGTAGCCCAGTGAGAGTCAGTGTGTGTGGAACCCGTACCCCAGTGAGAGTCAGTGTGTGTGGAACCCGTACCCCAGTGAGAGTCAGTGTGTGTGGAACCCGTACCCCAGTGAGAGTCAGTGTGTGTGGAACCTGTACCCCAGTGAGAGTCAGTGTGTGTGGAACCCGTACCCCAGTGAGAGTCAGTGTGTGTGGAGCACGTAGCCCAGTGAGAGTCAGTGGGTGTGGATCCCCTACCCCAGTGAGAGTAAGTGTGTGTGGAACCCTTACCCCAGTGAGAGTCAGTGTGTGTGGAGCCCGTAGCCCAGTGAGAGTCAGTGGGTGTGGATCCCTTACCCCAGTGAGAGTCAGTGTCTGTGGAACCCATACCCCAGTGAGAGTCAGTGTGTGTGGAACCCGTACCCCAGTGAGAGTCAGTGTCTGTGGAACCCGTACCCGAGTGAGAGTCAGTGTGTGTGGAACCCTTACCCCAGTGAGAGTCAGTGTGTGTGGGGCCCGTACCCCAGTGAGAGTCAGTGTGTGTGGAACCCGTACCGCAGTGAGAGACAGTGTGTGTGGAACCCGTACCCCAGTGAGAGTCAGTGTGTGTGGGACCCGTACCCCAGTGAGAGTCAGTGTGTGTGGAACCCGTACCCCAGTGAGAGTCAGAGTGTGTGGGACCCGTACCCCAGTAAGAATCCGTGTGTGTGGGACCCGTACCCCAGTGAGGGTCAGTGTCTGTGGAACCCGTACCCCTGTGAGAGTCAGTGTGTGTGGGACCCATACCCCAGTGAGAGTCCGTGTGTGTGGGACCCGTACCCCAGTGAGGGTCAGTGTCTGTGGAACCCGTACCCCTGTGAGAGTCAGTGTGTGTGGGACCCGTACCCCAGTGAGAATCAGTGTGTGTGTGTAACCCGTACCCCAGTGAGAATCAGTCAGTGTGGAACCCGTACCCCAGTGAGAGTCAGTGTGTGTGGGACCCGTACCCCAGTGAGAGTCAGTGTGTGTGGAACCCGTACCCCTGTGAGAGTCAGTGTGTGTGGGACCCGTACCCCAGTGAGAGTCAGTGTGTGTGGAACCCGTACCCCAGTGAGAGTCAGTGTGTGTGGAACCTGTACCCAAGTGAGAGTCAGTGTGTGTGGAACCCGTAGCCCAGTGAGAGTCAGTGTGTGTGGAACCCGTACCCCAGTGAGAGTCCGTGTGTGAGGAACCCGTACCCCAGTGAGTGTCAGTGTGTGTGGAACCCGCACCCCAGTGAGATTCCGTGTGTGAGGAACCCGTACCCCAGTGAGAGTCCGTGTGTTTCGAACCCGCACCTCAGTGAGAGTCAGTGTGTGTGGGACCCGTACCCCAGTGAGAGTCAGTGTGTGTGGAGCCCGTAGCCCAGTGAGAGTCAGTGGGTGTGGATCCCGTGCCCCAGTGAGAGCCAGTGTGTGTGGAACCCGTACCCCAGTGAGAGTCAGTGTGTGTGGAACCCGTACACCAGTGAGAGTCAGTGCGTGTGGAACCCGTACCCCAGTGAGTGTCAGTGTGTGTGGAACCCATACCCCAGTGAGAGTCAGTGTGTGTGGAACCCGTACCCCAGTGAGAGTCAGTGTGTGTGGAACCCGTACCCCAGTGAGAGTCAGTGTGTGTGGAGCCGGTAGCCCAGTGAGAGTCAGTGGGTGTGGATCCCGTACCCCAGTGAGAGTCAGTGTGTGTGGAACCCGTACCCCAGTGAGAGTCAGTCTTTGTGGAACCCGTACCCCAGTGAGAGTCAGTGTGTGTGCAACCCGTACCCCAGTGAGAGTCAGTGTGTGTGGAACCCGTACCCCAGTGAGAGTCAGTGTGTGTGGAACCCGTACCCCAGTGAGAGTCAGTGTGTGTGGAACCCGTACCCCAGTGAGAGACAGTGTGTGTGGAACCCATACCCCAGTGAAAGTCAGTGTGTGTGGAACCCGTACCCCAGTGAGAGTCAGTGTGTGTGAATTCCGTACCCCAGTGAGAGTCAGTGTGTGTGGAAACCGTACCCCAGTGAGACTCAATGTGTGGAACCCATACCCCAGTGAGAGTCAGTGTGTGTGGAACCCGTACCCCAGTGAGAGTCAGTGTGTGTGGAACCCGTACACCAGTGAGAGTCAGTGTGTGTGGAACCCGTACCCCAGTGAGTGTCAGTGTCTGTGGAACCCGTAGCCCAGAGAGAGTCAGTGTGTGTGGAACCCGTACCACAGTGAGAGTCAGTGTCTGCGGAACCTTTACCCCAGTGAGAGTCAGTGTGTGTGGAACCCGTACCCCAGTGAGAGTCAGTGTGTGTGGAACCCGTACCTCAGTGAGAGTCAGTGTGTTTGGTACCCGTACCCCAGTGAGTTTCAGTGTGTGTGGAACATGTACCCCAGTGAGAGTCAGTGCGTGTGGAACCCGTACCCCAGTGAGAGACCGTCTGTGAGGAACCCGCACCCCAGTCAGAGTCAGTGTGTGTGGAACCCGTACCCCAGTGAGTGCCAGTGTGTGTGGAACCTGTAACCCAGTGAGTGTCAGTGTGTGTGGAACCCGTACCCAAGTGAGAGTCAGTGTGTGTGGAACCCGCACCCCAGTGAATGTCAGTGTGTGTGGAACCCGTACCCCAGTGAGAGTCCGTGTGTTTCGAACCCGTACCTCAGTGAGAGTCAGTGTGTGTGGAACCCTTACCCCAGTGAGAGTCAGTGTGTGTGGGGCCCGTACCCCAGTGAGAGTCAGTGTGTGTGGAACCCGTACCGCAGTGAGAGTCAGTGTGTGTGGAACCCTTACCCCAGTGAGAGTCAGTGTGTGTGGGGCCCGTACCCCAGTGAGAGTCAGTGTGTGTGGAACCCGTACCGCAGTGAGAGACAGTGTGTGTGGAACCCGTACCCCAGTGAGAGTCAGTGTGTGTGGGACCCGTACCCCAGTGAGAGTCAGTGTGTGTGGAACCCGTACCCCAGTGAGAGTCAGAGTGTGTGGGACCCGTACCCCAGTGAGAATCCGTGTGTGTGGGACCCGTACCCCAGTGAGGGTCAGTGTCTGTGGAACCCGTACCCCTGTGAGAGTCAGTGTGTGTGGGACCCATACCCCAGTGAGAGTCCGTGTGTGTGGGACCCGTACCCCAGTGAGGGTCAGTGTCTGTGGAACCCGTACCCCTGTGAGAGTCAGTGTGTGTGGGACCCGTACCCCAGTGAGAATCAGTGTGTGTGTGTAACCCGTACCCCAGTGAGAATCAGTCAGTGTGGAACCCGTACCCCAGTGAGAGTCAGTGTGTGTGGGACCCGTACCCCAGTGAGAGTCAGTGTGTGTGGAACCCGTACCCCTGTGAGAGTCAGTGTGTGTGGGACCCGTACCCCAGTGAGAGTCAGTGTGTGTGGAACCCGTACCCCAGTGAGAGTCAGTGTGTGTGGAACCTGTACCCAAGTGAGAGTCAGTGTGTGTGGAACCCGTAGCCCAGTGAGAGTCAGTGTGTGTGGAACCCGTACCCCAGTGAGAGTCCGTGTGTGAGGAACCCGTACCCCAGTGAGTGTCAGTGTGTGTGGAACCCGCACCCCAGTGAGATTCCGTGTGTGAGGAACCCGTACCCCAGTGAGAGTCCGTGTGTTTCGAACCCGCACCTCAGTGAGAGTCAGTGTGTGTGGGACCCGTACCCCAGTGAGAGTCAGTGTGTGTGGAGCCCGTAGCCCAGTGAGAGTCAGTGGGTGTGGATCCCGTGCCCCAGTGAGAGCCAGTGTGTGTGGAACCCGTACCCCAGTGAGAGTCAGTGTGTGTGGAACCCGTACACCAGTGAGAGTCAGTGCGTGTGGAACCCGTACCCCAGTGAGTGTCAGTGTGTGTGGAACCCATACCCCAGTGAGAGTCAGTGTGTGTGGAACCCGTACCCCAGTGAGAGTCAGTGTGTGTGGAACCCGTACCCCAGTGAGAGTCAGTGTGTGTGGAGCCGGTAGCCCAGTGAGAGTCAGTGGGTGTGGATCCCGTACCCCAGTGAGAGTCAGTGTGTGTGGAACCCGTACCCCAGTGAGAGTCAGTCTTTGTGGAACCCGTACCCCAGTGAGAGTCAGTGTGTGTGCAACCCGTACCCCAGTGAGAGTCAGTGTGTGTGGAACCCGTACCCCAGTGAGAGTCAGTGTGTGTGGAACCCGTACCCCAGTGAGAGTCAGTGTGTGTGGAACCCGTACCCCAGTGAGAGACAGTGTGTGTGGAACCCATACCCCAGTGAAAGTCAGTGTGTGTGGAACCCGTACCCCAGTGAGAGTCAGTGTGTGTGAATTCCGTACCCCAGTGAGAGTCAGTGTGTGTGGAAACCGTACCCCAGTGAGACTCAATGTGTGGAACCCATACCCCAGTGAGAGTCAGTGTGTGTGGAACCCGTACCCCAGTGAGAGTCAGTGTGTGTGGAACCCGTACACCAGTGAGAGTCAGTGTGTGTGGAACCCGTACCCCAGTGAGTGTCAGTGTCTGTGGAACCCGTAGCCCAGAGAGAGTCAGTGTGTGTGGAACCCGTACCACAGTGAGAGTCAGTGTCTGCGGAACCTTTACCCCAGTGAGAGTCAGTGTGTGTGGAACCCGTACCCCAGTGAGAGTCAGTGTGTGTGGAACCCGTACCTCAGTGAGAGTCAGTGTGTTTGGTACCCGTACCCCAGTGAGTTTCAGTGTGTGTGGAACATGTACCCCAGTGAGAGTCAGTGCGTGTGGAACCCGTACCCCAGTGAGAGACCGTCTGTGAGGAACCCGCACCCCAGTCAGAGTCAGTGTGTGTGGAACCCGTACCCCAGTGAGTGCCAGTGTGTGTGGAACCTGTAACCCAGTGAGTGTCAGTGTGTGTGGAACCCGTACCCAAGTGAGAGTCAGTGTGTGTGGAACCCGCACCCCAGTGAATGTCAGTGTGTGTGGAACCCGTACCCCAGTGAGAGTCCGTGTGTTTCGAACCCGTACCTCAGTGAGAGTCAGTGTGTGTGGGACCCGTACCCCAGTGAGAGTCAGTGCGTGTGGAGCCCGTAGCCCAGTGAGAGTCAGTGGGTGTGGATCCCGTACCCCAGTGTGAGTCAGTGTGTGTGGAACCCGTACCCCAGTGAGAGTCAGTGTGTGTGGAACCCGTACCCCAGTGAGAGTCAGTGTGTGTGGAACCCGTACCCCAGTGAGAGACAGTGTGTGTGGAACCCGTACCCCAGTGAGAGTCAGTGTGTGTGGAACCCGTACCCCAGTGAGAGTCAGTGTGTGTGGAGCCCGTCGCCCAGTGAGAGTCAGTGGGTGTGGATCCCGTACCCCAGTGAGAGTCAGTGTGTGGGGAATCCTTACCCCAGTGAGAGTCAGTGTGTGTGGATCCCGTACCCCAGTGAGAGTCAGTGTGTGTGGAAACCTGACACCAGTGAGAGTCAGTGTGTGTGGACCCCGTACCCCAGTGAGAGTCAGTGTGTGTGGAACCCGTACCCCACTGAGAGTCAGTGTGAGTGGAACCCGTACCCCAGTGAGAGTCAGTGTGTGTGGAACCCGTAACCCAGTGAGAGTCAGTGTGTGTGGAACCCGTACCCCAGTGAGAGTCAGTGTGTGTGGAACCCGTACCCCAGTGAGAGTCAGTGTGTGTGGGACCCGTACCCCAGTGAGAGTCAATGTGTGTGGAACCCGTACCCCAGTGAGAGTCAGTGTGTGTGGGACCCGTACCACAGTGAGAGTCAGTGTGTGTGGAACCCGTACCCCAGTGAGAGTCAATGTGTGTGGGACCCGTACCCCAGTGAGAGTCAGTATCTGTGGAACCCGTACCCCTGTGAGAGTCAGTGTGTGTGGCACCCGTACCCCAGTGAGACTCAGTGTGTGTGGAACCCGTACCCCAGTGAGAGTCAGTGTGTGTGGAACCCGTACCCCAGTGAGAGTCAGTGTGTGTGGGACCCGTACCCCAGTGAGAGTCAATGTGTGTGGAACCCATACCATAGTGAGAGTCAGTGTGTGTGGGAACCGTACCCCAGTGAGAGTCAGTGTGTGTGGAACCCGTACCCCAGTGAGAGTCAGTGTGTGTGGGACCTGTACCCCAGTGAGAGTCAGTGTGTGTGGAACCCGTACCCCAGTGAGAGTCAGTGTGTGTGGGACCCGTACCCCAGTGAGAGTCAGTGTCTGTGGAACCTGTACCCCAGTGAGAGTCAGTTTGTGTGGGACCCGTACCCCAGTGAGAGTCAGTGTGTGTGGGACCCGTACCCCAGTGAGAGTCAGTGTGTGTGGAACCCGTACCCCAGTGAGAGTCAGTGTGTGTGGAACCCGTACCCCAGTGAGAGTCAGTGTGTGTGGGACCCGTACATCAGTGAGAGTCAGTGTGTGTGGAACCCGTACCGCAGTGAGAGTCAGTGTGTGTGGAACCCGTACCCCAGTGAGTGTCAGTGTGTGTGGAACCTGTACCCCAGTGAGTGTCAGTGTGTGTGGAACCCGTACCCAAGTGAGAGTCAGTGTGGGTGGAACCCGTACCGCAGTGAGAGTCCGTGTGTGAGCAACCCGTACCCCAGTGAGTGTCAGTGTGTGTGGAACCCGTACCCCAGTGAGAGTCCGTGTGTGAGGAACCCGTACCCCAGTGAGTGTCAGTGTGTGTGGAACCCGTACCCCAGTGAGAGTCCGTGTGTGAGGAACCCGTACCCCAGTGAGTGTCAGTGTGTGTGGAACCCGTACCCCAGTGAGAGTCAGTGTGTGTGGAACCCGTACCCCAGCGGGAGTCAGTGTGTGTGGAACCCGTACCCCAGTGAGAGTAGGTGTGTGTGGAGCCCGTAGCCCAGTGAGAGTCAGTGGGTGTGGATCCCGTACCCCAGTGAGAGTCAGTGTGTGTGGAACCCGTACCCCAGTGAGAGTCAGTGTGTGTGGAAACCGTTTCCGAGTGAGAGTCAGTGTGTGTGGAACCCGTACCCCAGTGAGAGTCAGTGTGTGTGGAACCCGTACCCCAGTGAGAGTCCGTGTGTGTGGAACCCGTACCCCAGTGAGAGTCAGTGCGTGTGGAACCCGTACCCCAGTGAGAGACCGTCTGTGAGGAACCCGCACCCCAGTCAGAGTCAGTGTGTGTGGAACCCGTACCCCAGTGAGTGCCAGTGTGTGTGGAACCTGTAACCCAGTGAGTGTCAGTGTGTGTGGAACCCGTACCCAAGTGAGAGTCAGTGTGTGTGGAACCCGCACCCCAGTGAATGTCAGTGTGTGTGGAACCCGTACCCCAGTGAGAGTCCGTGTGTTTCGAACCCGTACCTCAGTGAGAGTCAGTGTGTGTGGAACCCTTACCCCAGTGAGAGTCAGTGTGTGTGGGGCCCGTACCCCAGTGAGAGTCAGTGTGTGTGGAACCCGTACCGCAGTGAGAGTCAGTGTGTGTGGAACCCTTACCCCAGTGAGAGTCAGTGTGTGTGGGGCCCGTACCCCAGTGAGAGTCAGTGTGTGTGGAACCCGTACCGCAGTGAGAGACAGTGTGTGTGGAACCCGTACCCCAGTGAGAGTCAGTGTGTGTGGGACCCGTACCCCAGTGAGAGTCAGTGTGTGTGGAACCCGTACCCCAGTGAGAGTCAGAGTGTGTGGGACCCGTACCCCAGTGAGAATCCGTGTGTGTGGGACCCGTACCCCAGTGAGGGTCAGTGTCTGTGGAACCCGTACCCCTGTGAGAGTCAGTGTGTGTGGGACCCATACCCCAGTGAGAGTCCGTGTGTGTGGGACCCGTACCCCAGTGAGGGTCAGTGTCTGTGGAACCCGTACCCCTGTGAGAGTCAGTGTGTGTGGGACCCGTACCCCAGTGAGAATCAGTGTGTGTGTGTAACCCGTACCCCAGTGAGAATCAGTCAGTGTGGAACCCGTACCCCAGTGAGAGTCAGTGTGTGTGGGACCCGTACCCCAGTGAGAGTCAGTGTGTGTGGAACCCGTACCCCTGTGAGAGTCAGTGTGTGTGGGACCCGTACCCCAGTGAGAGTCAGTGTGTGTGGAACCCGTACCCCAGTGAGAGTCAGTGTGTGTGGAACCTGTACCCAAGTGAGAGTCAGTGTGTGTGGAACCCGTAGCCCAGTGAGAGTCAGTGTGTGTGGAACCCGTACCCCAGTGAGAGTCCGTGTGTGAGGAACCCGTACCCCAGTGAGTGTCAGTGTGTGTGGAACCCGCACCCCAGTGAGATTCCTTGTGTGAGGAACCCGTACCCCAGTGAGAGTCCGTGTGTTTCGAACCCGCACCTCAGTGAGAGTCAGTGTGTGTGGGACCCGTACCCCAGTGAGAGTCAGTGTGTGTGGAGCCCGTAGCCCAGTGAGAGTCAGTGGGTGTGGATCCCGTGCCCCAGTGAGAGCCAGTGTGTGTGGAACCCGTACCCCAGTGAGAGTCAGTGTGTGTGGAACCCGTACACCAGTGAGAGTCAGTGCGTGTGGAACCCGTACCCCAGTGAGTGTCAGTGTGTGTGGAACCCATACCCCAGTGAGAGTCAGTGTGTGTGGAACCCGTACCCCAGTGAGAGTCAGTGTGTGTGGAACCCGTACCCCAGTGAGAGTCAGTGTGTGTGGAGCCGGTAGCCCAGTGAGAGTCAGTGGGTGTGGATCCCGTACCCCAGTGAGAGTCAGTGTGTGTGGAACCCGTACCCCAGTGAGAGTCAGTCTTTGTGGAACCCGTACCCCAGTGAGAGTCAGTGTGTGTGCAACCCGTACCCCAGTGAGAGTCAGTGTGTGTGGAACCCGTACCCCAGTGAGAGTCAGTGTGTGTGGAACCCGTACCCCAGTGAGAGTCAGTGTGTGTGGAACCCGTACCCCAGTGAGAGACAGTGTGTGTGGAACCCATACCCCAGTGAAAGTCAGTGTGTGTGGAACCCGTACCCCAGTGAGAGTCAGTGTGTGTGAATTCCGTACCCCAGTGAGAGTCAGTGTGTGTGGAAACCGTACCCCAGTGAGACTCAATGTGTGGAACCCATACCCCAGTGAGAGTCAGTGTGTGTGGAACCCGTACCCCAGTGAGAGTCAGTGTGTGTGGAACCCGTACACCAGTGAGAGTCAGTGTGTGTGGAACCCGTACCCCAGTGAGTGTCAGTGTCTGTGGAACCCGTAGCCCAGAGAGAGTCAGTGTGTGTGGAACCCGTACCACAGTGAGAGTCAGTGTCTGCGGAACCTTTACCCCAGTGAGAGTCAGTGTGTGTGGAACCCGTACCCCAGTGAGAGTCAGTGTGTGTGGAACCCGTACCTCAGTGAGAGTCAGTGTGTTTGGTACCCGTACCCCAGTGAGTTTCAGTGTGTGTGGAACATGTACCCCAGTGAGAGTCAGTGCGTGTGGAACCCGTACCCCAGTGAGAGACCGTCTGTGAGGAACCCGCACCCCAGTCAGAGTCAGTGTGTGTGGAACCCGTACCCCAGTGAGTGCCAGTGTGTGTGGAACCTGTAACCCAGTGAGTGTCAGTGTGTGTGGAACCCGTACCCAAGTGAGAGTCAGTGTGTGTGGAACCCGCACCCCAGTGAATGTCAGTGTGTGTGGAACCCGTACCCCAGTGAGAGTCCGTGTGTTTCGAACCCGTACCTCAGTGAGAGTCAGTGTGTGTGGGACCCGTACCCCAGTGAGAGTCAGTGCGTGTGGAGCCCGTAGCCCAGTGAGAGTCAGTGGGTGTGGATCCCGTACCCCAGTGTGAGTCAGTGTGTGTGGAACCCGTACCCCAGTGAGAGTCAGTGTGTGTGGAACCCGTACCCCAGTGAGAGTCAGTGTGTGTGGAACCCGTACCCCAGTGAGAGACAGTGTGTGTGGAACCCGTACCCCAGTGAGAGTCAGTGTGTGTGGAACCCGTACCCCAGTGAGAGTCAGTGTGTGTGGAGCCCGTCGCCCAGTGAGAGTCAGTGGGTGTGGATCCCGTACCCCAGTGAGAGTCAGTGTGTGGGGAATCCTTACCCCAGTGAGAGTCAGTGTGTGTGGATCCCGTACCCCAGTGAGAGTCAGTGTGTGTGGAAACCTGACACCAGTGAGAGTCAGTGTGTGTGGACCCCGTACCCCAGTGAGAGTCAGTGTGTGTGGAACCCGTACCCCACTGAGAGTCAGTGTGAGTGGAACCCGTACCCCAGTGAGAGTCAGTGTGTGTGGAACCCGTAACCCAGTGAGAGTCAGTGTGTGTGGAACCCGTACCCCAGTGAGAGTCAGTGTGTGTGGAACCCGTACCCCAGTGAGAGTCAGTGTGTGTGGGACCCGTACCCCAGTGAGAGTCAATGTGTGTGGAACCCGTACCCCAGTGAGAGTCAGTGTGTGTGGGACCCGTACCACAGTGAGAGTCAGTGTGTGTGGAACCCGTACCCCAGTGAGAGTCAATGTGTGTGGGACCCGTACCCCAGTGAGAGTCAGTATCTGTGGAACCCGTACCCCTGTGAGAGTCAGTGTGTGTGGCACCCGTACCCCAGTGAGACTCAGTGTGTGTGGAACCCGTACCCCAGTGAGAGTCAGTGTGTGTGGAACCCGTACCCCAGTGAGAGTCAGTGTGTGTGGGACCCGTACCCCAGTGAGAGTCAATGTGTGTGGAACCCATACCATAGTGAGAGTCAGTGTGTGTGGGAACCGTACCCCAGTGAGAGTCAGTGTGTGTGGAACCCGTACCCCAGTGAGAGTCAGTGTGTGTGGGACCTGTACCCCAGTGAGAGTCAGTGTGTGTGGAACCCGTACCCCAGTGAGAGTCAGTGTGTGTGGGACCCGTACCCCAGTGAGAGTCAGTGTCTGTGGAACCTGTACCCCAGTGAGAGTCAGTTTGTGTGGGACCCGTACCCCAGTGAGAGTCAGTGTGTGTGGGACCCGTACCCCAGTGAGAGTCAGTGTGTGTGGAACCCGTACCCCAGTGAGAGTCAGTGTGTGTGGAACCCGTACCCCAGTGAGAGTCAGTGTGTGTGGGACCCGTACATCAGTGAGAGTCAGTGTGTGTGGAACCCGTACCGCAGTGAGAGTCAGTGTGTGTGGAACCCGTACCCCAGTGAGTGTCAGTGTGTGTGGAACCTGTACCCCAGTGAGTGTCAGTGTGTGTGGAACCCGTACCCAAGTGAGAGTCAGTGTGGGTGGAACCCGTACCGCAGTGAGAGTCCGTGTGTGAGCAACCCGTACCCCAGTGAGTGTCAGTGTGTGTGGAACCCGTACCCCAGTGAGAGTCCGTGTGTGAGGAACCCGTACCCCAGTGAGTGTCAGTGTGTGTGGAACCCGTACCCCAGTGAGAGTCCGTGTGTGAGGAACCCGTACCCCAGTGAGTGTCAGTGTGTGTGGAACCCGTACCCCAGTGAGAGTCAGTGTGTGTGGAACCCGTACCCCAGCGGGAGTCAGTGTGTGTGGAACCCGTACCCCAGTGAGAGTAGGTGTGTGTGGAGCCCGTAGCCCAGTGAGAGTCAGTGGGTGTGGATCCCGTACCCCAGTGAGAGTCAGTGTGTGTGGAACCCGTACCCCAGTGAGAGTCAGTGTGTGTGGAAACCGTTTCCGAGTGAGAGTCAGTGTGTGTGGAACCCGTACCCCAGTGAGAGTCAGTGTGTGTGGAACCCGTACCCCAGTGAGAGTCCGTGTGTGTGGAACCCGTACCCCAGTGAGAGTCAGTGTGTGTGGAACCCGTACCCCAGTGAGAGTAGGTGTGTGTGGAGCCCGTAGCCCAGTGAGAGTCAGTGTGTGTGGAACCCGTACCCCAGTGAGAGTCAGTGTGTGTGGAACCCGTACCCCAGTGAGAGTCAGTGTGTGTGGAACCCGTACCCCAGTGAGAGTCAGTGTGTGTGGAACCTGTACCCCAGTGAGAGTCAGTGTGTGTGGAACCCGTACCCCAGTGAGAGTCAGTGTGTGTGGAACTCGTACCCCAGTGAGAGTCAGTGTGTGTGGAACCCGTACCCCAGTGAGAGTCAGTGTGTGTGGAACCCGTACCCCAGTGAGAGTCAGTGTGTGTGGAACCTGTACCCCAGTGAGAGTCAGTGTGTGTGGAAACCGTACCCCAGTGAGAGTCAGTGTGTGTGGAACCCGTACCCCAGTGAGAGTCAGTGTGTGTGGAACCCGTACCCCAGTGAGAGTCAGTGTGTGTGGAACCCGTACCCCAGTGAGAGTCAGTGTGTGTGGAGCCCGTAGCCCAGTGAGAGTCAGTGGGTGTGGATCCCCTACCCCAGTGAGAGTAAGTGTGTGTGGAACCCTTACCCCAGTGAGAGTCAGTGTGTGTGGAGCCCGTAGCCCAGTGAGAGTCAGTGGGTGTGGATCCCTTACCCCAGTGAGAGTCAGTGTCTGTGGAACCCATACCCCAGTGAGAGTCAGTGTGTGTGGAACCCGTACCCCAGTGAGAGTCAGTGTCTGTGGAACCCGTACCCGAGTGAGAGTCAGTGTGTGTGGAACCCTTACCCCAGTGAGAGTCAGTGGGTGTGGATCCCGTACCCCAGTGAGAGTCAGTGTGTGTGGACCCCGTACCCCAGTGAGAGTCAGTGTGTGTGGAACCCGTACCCCAGTGAGAGTTAGTGTGTGTGGAACCCGTACCCCAGTGAGAGTCAGTGTGTGTGGAACCTGTACCCCAGTGAGAGTCAGTGTGTGTGGAACCCGTACCCCAGTGAGAGTCAGTGTGTGTGGAACCCATACCCCAGTGAGAGTCAGTGTGTGTGGAACCCGTACCCCAGTGAGAGTCAGTGTGAGTGGAACCCGTACCCCAGTGAGAGTCAGTGTGTGTGGGACACGTACCCCAGTGAGAGTCAGTGTCTGTGGACCCCGTACCCCAGTGAGAGTCAGTGTGTGTGGGACCCATACCCCAGTGAGAGTCAGTGTGTGTGGGACCCATACCCCAGTGAGAGACAGTGTGTGTGGAACCCGTACCCCAGTGAGAGTCAGTGTGTGTGGGACCCGTACCCCAGTGAGAGTCAGTGTCTGTGGAACCCGTACATTAGTGAGAGTCAGTGTGTGTGGGACCCATACCCCAGTGAGAGTCCGTGTGTGTGGGACCCGTACCCCAGTGAGGGTCAGTGTCTGTGGAACCCGTACCCCTGTGAGAGTCAGTGTGTGTTGGACCCGTACCCCAGTGAGAATCAGTGTGTGTAGAACCCGTACCCCAGTGAGAGTCAGTGTGTGTGGGACCCGTACCCCAGTGAGAGTCAGTGTGTGTGGAACCCGTACCCCAGTGAGAGTCAGTGTGTGTGGAACCCGTAGCCCAGTGAGAGTCAGTGTGTGTGAAACCCGTACCCCAGTGAGAGTCAGTGTGTGTGGAACCCGTACCCCAGTGAGAGTCAGTGTGTGTGGAACCCGTACCCCAGTGAGAGTCAGTGTGTGTGGAATCCGTACCCCAGTGAGAGTCAGTGTGTGTGGAACCTGTACCCCAGTGAGAGACAGTGTGTGTGGAACCCATACCCCAGTGAGAGTCAGTGTGTGTGGAACCCGTACCCCAGTGAGAGTCAGTGTGTGTGGATTCCATACCCCAGTGAGAGTCAGTGTGTGTGGAACACGCACCCCAGTGAGACTCAGTGTGTGGAACCCATATCCCAGTGAGAGTCAGTGTGTGTGGAACCCGTTCCCCAGTGAGAGTCAGTGTGTGTGGAACCCGTACACCAGTGAGAGTCAGTGTGTGTGGAACCCGTACCCCAGTGAGTGTCAATGTCTGTGGAACCCGTATCCCAGTGAGAGTCAGTGTGTGTGGAAGCCGTACCACAGTGAGAGTCAGTGTCTGTGGAACCCGTACCCCAGTGAGAGTCCATGTGTGAGGAACCCGTACCCAAGTGAGTGTCAGTGTGTGTGGAACCCGTACCCCAGTGAGATTCCGTGTGTGAGGAACCCGTACCCAAGTGAGTGTCAGTGTGTGTGGAACCCGTACACCAGTGAGAGTCAGTGTGTGTGGAACCCGTACCCCAGTGAGTGTCAATGTCTGTGGAACCCGTACCCCAGTGACTGCCAGTGTGTGTGGAACCCGTACCCAAGTGAGAGTCAGTGTGTGTGGAACCCGTACCCCAGTGAGAGTCCATGTGTGAGGAACCCGTACCCAAGTGAGTGTCAGTGTGTGTGGAACCCGTACCCCAGTGAGATTCCGTGTGTGAGGAACCCGTACTCAAGTGAGTGTCAGTGTGTGTGGAACCCGTACCCCAGTGAGAGTCAGTGTGTGTGGTACCCGTACCACAGTTACAGTCAGTGTGTGTGGAGCCCGTAGCCCAGTGAGAGTCAGTGGGTGTGGGACCCGTACCCCAGTGAGAGTCAGTGTCTGTGGAACCCTTACCCCAGTGAGAGTCAGTGTGTGTGGGACCCGTACCCCAGTGAGAGTCAGTGTCTGTGGAACCCGTACCCCAGTGAGAGTCAGTTTGTGTGGGACCCGTACCCCAGTGAGAGACAGTGTGTGTGGGACCCGTACCCCAGTGAGAGTCAGTGTGTGTGGAACCCGTACCCCAGTGAGAGTCAGTGTGTGTGGAACCCGTGCCCCAGTGAGAGTCAGTGTGTGTGGAACCTGTACCCCAGTGAGAGTCAGTGTGTGTGGAACCCACACCCCAGTGAGTGTCAGTGTGTGTGGAACCTGTACCCCAGTGAGTGTCAGTGTGTGTGGAACCCGTACCCAAGTGAGAGTCAGTGTGGGTGGAACCCGTACCACAGTGAGAGTCCGTGTGTGAGCAACCCATACCCCAGTGAGAGTCAGTGAGTGTGGAACCCGTACACCAGTGAGAGTCAGTGTGTGAGGAACCCGTACCCCAGTGAGTGTCAGTGTGTGTGGAACCCGTACCCCAGTGAGAGTCCGTGTGTGAGGAACCCGTACCCCTGTGAGTGTCAGTGTGTGTGGAACCCGTACCCCAGTGAGAGTCCGTGTGTGAGGAACCCGTACCCCAGTGAGAGTCCGTGTGTGTGGAACCCGTACCCCAGTGAGAGTCAATCTGTGTGGAACCCGTACCCCAGTGAGAGTAGGTGTGTGTGGAGCCCGTAGCCCAGTGAGAGTCAGTGGGTGTGGATCCCGTACCCCAGTGAGAGTCAGTGTGTGTGGAACCCGTACCCCAGTGAGAGTCAGTGCGTGTAATCCGTACCCCAGTGAGAGTCAGTGTGTGTGGAACCCGTACCTCAGTGAGAGTCAGTGTGTGTGGAACCCGTACCCCAGTGAGAGTCAGTGTGTGTGGAACCCGTACCCCAGTGAGAGTCAGTGTGTGTGGAACCTGTACCCCAGTGAGAGTCAGTGTGTGTGGAACCCGTACCCCAGTGAGAGTCAGTGTGTGTGGAACCCGTACCCCAGTGAGAGTCAGTGTGTGTGGAACCTGTACCCCAGTGAGAGTCAGTGTGTGTGGAACCCGTACCCCAGTGAGAGTCAGTGTGTGTGGAACCTGTACCCCAGTGAGAGTCAGTGTGTGTGGAACCCGTACCCCAGTGAGAGTCAGTGTGTGTGGAACCTGTACCCCAGTGAGAGTCAGTGTGTGTGGAACCCGTACCCCAGTGAGAGTCAGTGTGTGTGGAACCCGTACCCCAGTGAGAGTCAGTGTGTGTGGAACCCGTACCCCAGTGAGAGTCAGTGTGTGTGGAACCTGTACCCCAGTGAGAGTCAGTGTGTGTGGAACCCGTACCCCAGTGAGAGTCAGTGTGTGTGGAGCCCGCAGCCCAGTCAGAGTCAGTGTGTGTGGATCCCGTACCCCAGTGAGAGTCAGTGTGTGTGGAACCCGTACCGCAGTGAGAGTCAGTGTGTGTGGAGCCCGTAGCCCAGTGAGAGTCAGTGGGTGTGGATCCCCTACCACAGTGAGAGTCAGTGTGTGTGGAACCCGTACCACAGTGAGAGTCAGTGTGTGTGGAACCCGTACCCCAGTGAGAGTCAGTGTGTGTGGAAACCGTACCCCAGTGAGAGTCAGTGTGTGTGGTACCCATCCCCCAGTGAGAGTCAGTGTGTGTGGAACCAGTACCCCAGTGAGAGTCAGTGTGAGTGGAACCCGTACCCCAGTTAGAGTCAGTGTGTGTGGGACACGTACCCCAGTGAGAGTCAGTGTCTGTGGACCCAGTACCCCAGTGAGAGTCAGTGTGTGTGGGACCCGTACCCCAGTGAGAGTCAGTGTGTGTGGGACCCATACCCCAGTGAGAGACAGTGTGTGTGGAACCCGTTCCCCAGTGAGAGTCAGTGTGTGTGGGACCCATACCCCAGTGAGAGTCAGTGTGTGTGGGACCCGTACCCCAGTGAGGGTCAGTGTCTGTGGAACCTGTACCCCTGTGAGAGTCAGTGTGTGTGGGACCCGTACCCCAGTGAGAATCAGTTTGTGTGGAACCCGTACCCCAGTGAGAGTCAGTGAGTGTGGAACCCGTACCCCAGTGAGAGTCAGTGTGTGTGGGACCCGTACCCCAGTGAGAGTCAGTGTGTGTGGAACCCGTACCCCAGTGAGAGTCAGTGTGTGTGGAACCCGTACCCCAGTGAGAGTCAGTGTGTGTGGAACCCGTACACCAGTGAGAGTCAGTGTGTGTGGAACCCGTACCTCAGTGAGTGTCAATGTCTGTGGAACCCGTATCCCAGTGAGAGTCAGTGTGTGTGGAAGCCGTACCACAGTGAGAGTCAGTGTCTGTGGAACCCTTACCCCAGTGAGAGTCAGTGTGTGTGGAACCCGTACCCCAGTGAGAGTCAGTGTGTGTGGAACCCGCACCCCAGTCAGAGTCAGTGTGTGTGGAACCCGTACCCCAGTGAGTGCCAGTGTGTGTGGAACCTGTAACCCAGTGAGTGTCAGTGTGTGTGGAACCCGTACCCAAGTGAGATAAGTGTGTGTGGAACCCGTATACCAGTGAGAGTCCGTGTGTGAGGAACCCGTACCCCAGTGAGTGTCAGTGTGTGTGGAATCCGTACCCCAGTGAGATTCCGTGTGTGAGGAACCCGTACCCCAGTGAGAGTCCGTGTGTTTCGAACCCGTACCTCAGTGAGAGTCAGTGTGTGTGGGACCCGTACCCCAGTGAGAGTCAATGTGTGTGGAGCCCGTAGCCCAGTGAGAGTCAGTGGGTGTGGATCCCGTACCCCAGTGAGAGTCAGTGTGTGTGGAACCCGTACCCCAGTGAGAGACAGTGTGTGTGGAACCCGTACCCCAGTGAGAGTCAGTGTGTGTGGAACCCGTACCCCAGTGAGAGTCAGTGTGTGTGGAACCTGTACCCCAGTGAGAGTCAGTGTGTGTGGAACCCGTACCCCAGTGAGAGTCAGTGTGTGTGGAACCCGTACCCCAGTGAGAGTCAGTGTGTGTGGAGCCTGTAGCCCAGTGAGAGTCAGTGGGTGTGGATCCCGTACCCCAGTGAGAGTCAGTGTGTGTGCAACCCGTACCCCAGTGAGAGTCAGTGTGTGTGGAGCCCGTACCCCAGTGAGAGTCAGTGTCTGTGGAACCCGTACCCCAGTGAGAGTCAGTGTGTGTGGAACCCGTACCCCAGTGAGTGTCAGTGTGTGTGGAACCCGTTCCCCAGTGAGAGTCAGTGTGTGTGGAACCCGTACCCCAGTGAGAGTCAGTGTGTGTGGAACCCGTACCCCAGTGAGAGTCAGTGTGTGTGGGACCCGTACCCCACTGAGAGTCAGTGTGTGTGGAACCCGTACCCCAGTGAGAGTCAGTGTGTGAGGGACCGTACCCCAGTGAGAGTCAGTGTGTGTGGACCCCGTACCCCAGTGAGAGTCAGTGTGTGTGGAACCCGTACCCCAGTGAGAGTCAGTGTGTGTGGAACCCGTACCCCAGTGAGAGTCAGTGTGTGTGGAACCCGTACACCAGTGAGAGTCAGTGTGTGTGGAACCCATACCCCAGTGAGAGTCAGTGTGTGTGGAACCCATACCCAAGTGAGAGTCAGTGTGAGTGGAACCCGTACCCCAGTGAGAGTCAGTATGTGTGGGACACGTACCCCAGTGAGAGTCAGTGTCTGTGGACCCCGTACCCCAGTGAGAGTCAGTGTGTGTGGGACCCGTACCCCAGTGAGAGTCAGTGTGTGTGGGACCCATACGCCAGTGAGAGACAGTGTGTGTGGAACCCGTACCCCAGTGAGAGTCAGTGTGTGTGGAATCCGTACACCAGTGAGAGTCAGTGTCTGTGGAACCCATACATTAGTGAGAGTCAGTGTGTGTGGGACCCATACCCCAGTGAGAGTCAGTGTGTGTGGGACCCGTACCCCAGTGAAGTTCAGTGTCTGTGGAACCCGTACCCCAGTGAGAGTCAGTGTGTGTGGGACCCGTGCCCCAGTGAGCATCAGTGTGTGTGGAACCCGTACCCCAGTGAGAGTCAGTGAGTGTGGAACCCGTACCCCAGTGAGAGTCAGTGTGTGTGGGTCCCGTATCCCAGTGAGAGTCAGTGTGTGTGGAACCCGTACCCCTGTGGGAGTCAGTGTGTGTGGGACCCGTACCCCAGTGAGAGTCAGTGTGTGTGGAACCCGTACCCCAGTGAGAGTCAGTGTGTGTGGAACCCGTACCCCAGTGAGAGTCAGTGTGTGTGGGACCCGTACCCCAGTGAGAGTCAATGTGTGTGGAACCCATACCATAGTGAGAGTCAGTGTGTGTGGGAACCGTACCCCAGTGAGAGTCAGTGTGTGTGGAACCCGTACCCCAGTGAGAGTCAGTGTGTGTGGGACCTGTACCCCAGTGAGAGTCAGAGTGTGTGGAACCCGTACCCCAGTGAGAGTCAGTGTGTGTGGGACCCGTACCCCAGTGAGAGTCAGTGTCTGTGGAACCTGTACCCCAGTGAGAGTCAGTTTGTGTGGGACCCGTACCCCAGTGAGAGTCAGTGTGTGTGGGACCCGTACCCCAGTGAGAGTCAGTGTGTGTGGAACCCGTACCCCAGTGAGAGTCAGTGTGTGTGGAACCCGTACCCCAGTGAGAGTCAGTGTGTGTGGGACCCGTACATCAGTGAGAGTCAGTGTGTGTGGAACCCGTACCGCAGTGAGAGTCAGTGTGTGTGGAACCCGTACCCCAGTGAGTGTCAGTGTGTGTGGAACCTGTACCCCAGTGAGTGTCAGTGTGTGTGGAACCCGTACCCAAGTGAGAGTCAGTGTGGGTGGAACCCGTACCGCAGTGAGAGTCCGTGTGTGAGCAACCCGTACCCCAGTGAGTGTCAGTGTGTGTGGAACCCGTACCCCAGTGAGAGTCCGTGTGTGAGGAACCCGTACCCCAGTGAGTGTCAGTGTGTGTGGAACCCGTACCCCAGTGAGAGTCCGTGTGTGAGGAACCCGTACCCCAGTGAGAGTCAGTGTGTGTGGAACCCGTACCCCAGCGGGAGTCAGTGTGTGTGGAACCCGTACCCCAGTGAGAGTAGGTGTGTGTGGAGCCCGTAGCCCAGTGAGAGTCAGTGGGTGTGGATCCCGTACCCCAGTGAGAGTCAGTGTGTGTGGAACCCGTACCCCAGTGAGAGTCAGTGTGTGTGGAAACCGTTTCCGAGTGAGAGTCAGTGTGTGTGGAACCCGTACCCCAGTGAGAGTCAGTGTGTGTGGAACCCGTACCCCAGTGAGAGTCCGTGTGTGTGGAACCCGTACCCCAGTGAGAGTCAGTGTGTGTGGAACCCGTACCCCAGTGAGAGTAGGTGTGTGTGGAGCCCGTAGCCCAGTGAGAGTCAGTGTGTGTGGAACCCGTACCCCAGTGAGAGTCAGTGTGTGTGGAACCCGTACCCCAGTGAGAGTCAGTGTGTGTGGAACCCGTACCCCAGTGAGAGTCAGTGTGTGTGGAACCTGTACCCCAGTGAGAGTCAGTGTGTGTGGAACCCGTACCCCAGTGAGAGTCAGTGTGTGTGGAACTCGTACCCCAGTGAGAGTCAGTGTGTGTGGAACCCGTACCCCAGTGAGAGTCAGTGTGTGTGGAACCCGTACCCCAGTGAGAGTCAGTGTGTGTGGAACCTGTACCCCAGTGAGAGTCAGTGTGTGTGGAAACCGTACCCCAGTGAGAGTCAGTGTGTGTGGAACCCGTACCCCAGTGAGAGTCAGTGTGTGTGGAACCCGTACCCCAGTGAGAGTCAGTGTGTGTGGAACCCGTACCCCAGTGAGAGTCAGTGTGTGTGGAGCCCGTAGCCCAGTGAGAGTCAGTGGGTGTGGATCCCCTACCCCAGTGAGAGTAAGTGTGTGTGGAACCCTTACCCCAGTGAGAGTCAGTGTGTGTGGAGCCCGTAGCCCAGTGAGAGTCAGTGGGTGTGGATCCCTTACCCCAGTGAGAGTCAGTGTCTGTGGAACCCATACCCCAGTGAGAGTCAGTGTGTGTGGAACCCGTACCCCAGTGAGAGTCAGTGTCTGTGGAACCCGTACCCGAGTGAGAGTCAGTGTGTGTGGAACCCTTACCCCAGTGAGAGTCAGTGGGTGTGGATCCCGTACCCCAGTGAGAGTCAGTGTGTGTGGACCCCGTACCCCAGTGAGAGTCAGTGTGTGTGGAACCCGTACCCCAGTGAGAGTTTGTGTGTGTGGAACCCGTACCCCAGTGAGAGTCAGTGTGTGTGGAACCTGTACCCCAGTGAGAGTCAGTGTGTGTGGAACCCGTACCCCAGTGAGAGTCAGTGTGTGTGGAACCCATACCCCAGTGAGAGTCAGTGTGTGTGGAACCCGTACCCCAGTGAGAGTCAGTGTGAGTGGAACCCGTACCCCAGTGAGAGTCAGTGTGTGTGGGACACGTACCCCAGTGAGAGTCAGTGTCTGTGGACCCCGTACCCCAGTGAGAGTCAGTGTGTGTGGGACCCATACCCCAGTGAGAGTCAGTGTGTGTGGGACCCATACCCCAGTGAGAGACAGTGTGTGTGGAACCCGTACCCCAGTGAGAGTCAGTGTGTGTGGGACCCGTACCCCAGTGAGAGTCAGTGTCTGTGGAACCCGTACATTAGTGAGAGTCAGTGTGTGTGGGACCCATACCCCAGTGAGAGTCCGTGTGTGTGGGACCCGTACCCCAGTGAGGGTCAGTGTCTGTGGAACCCGTACCCCTGTGAGAGTCAGTGTGTGTTGGACCCGTACCCCAGTGAGAATCAGTGTGTGTAGAACCCGTACCCCAGTGAGAGTCAGTGTGTGTGGGACCCGTACCCCAGTGAGAGTCAGTGTGTGTGGAACCCGTACCCCAGTGAGAGTCAGTGTGTGTGGAACCCGTAGCCCAGTGAGAGTCAGTGTGTGTGAAACCCGTACCCCAGTGAGAGTCAGTGTGTGTGGAACCCGTACCCCAGTGAGAGTCAGTGTGTGTGGAACCCGTACCCCAGTGAGAGTCAGTGTGTGTGGAATCCGTACCCCAGTGAGAGTCAGTGTGTGTGGAACCTGTACCCCAGTGAGAGACACTGTGTGTGGAACCCATACCCCAGTGAGAGTCAGTGTGTGTGGAACCCGTACCCCAGTGAGAGTCAGTGTGTGTGGATTCCATACCCCAGTGAGAGTCAGTGTGTGTGGAACCCGCACCCCAGTGAGACTCAGTGTGTGGAACCCATATCCCAGTGAGAGTCAGTGTGTGTGGAACCCGTACCCCAGTGAGAGTCAGTGTGTGTGGAACCCGTACACCAGTGAGAGTCAGTGTGTGTGGAACCCGTACCCCAGTGAGTGTCAATGTCTGTGGAACCCGTATCCCAGTGAGAGTCAGTGTGTGTGGAAGCCGTACCACAGTGAGAGTCAGTGTCTGTGGAACCCGTACCCCAGTGAGAGTCCATGTGTGAGGAACCCGTACCCAAGTGAGTGTCAGTGTGTGTGGAACCCGTACCCCAGTGAGATTCCGTGTGTGAGGAACCCGTACCCAAGTGAGTGTCAGTGTGTGTGGAACCCGTACACCAGTGAGAGTCAGTGTGTGTGGAACCCGTACCCCAGTGAGTGTCAATGTCTGTGGAACCCGTACCCCAGTGACTGCCAGTGTGTGTGGAACCCGTACCCAAGTGAGAGTCAGTGTGTGTGGAACCCGTACCCCAGTGAGAGTCAGTGTGTGTGGAACCCGTACCCCAGTGAGAGTCAGTGTGTGTGGAGCCCGTAGCCCAGTGAGAGTCAGTGTGTGTGGAAGCCGTACCACAGTGAGAGTCAGTGTCTGTGGAACCCGTACCCCAGTGAGAGTCCATGTGTGAGGAACCCGTACCCAAGTGAGTGTCAGTGTGTGTGGAACCCGTACCCCAGTGAGATTCCGTGTGTGAGGAACCCGTACCCAAGTGAGTGTCAGTGTGTGTGGAACCCGTACCTCAGTGAGAGTCAGTGTGTGTGGTACCCGTACCACAGTGAGAGTCAGTGTGTGTGGAGCCCGTAGCCCAGTGAGAGTCAGTGGGTGTGGGACCCGTACCCCAGTGAGAGTCAGTGTCTGTGGAACCCTTACCCCAGTGAGAGTCAGTGTGTGTGGGACCCGTACCCCAGTGAGAGTCAGTGTCTGTGGAACTCGTACCCCAGTGAGAGTCAGTTTGTGTGGGACCCGTACCCCAGTGAGAGACAGTGTGTGTGGGACCCGTACCCCAGTGAGAGTCAGTGTGTGTGGAACCCGTACCCCAGTGAGAGTCAGTGTGTGTGGAACCCGTACCCCAGTGAGAGGCAATGTGTGTGGGACCCGTATCTCAGTGAGAGTCAGTGTGTGTGGAACCCGTACCCCAGTGAGAGTCAGTGTGTGTCGGACCGGTACCCCACTGAGAGTCAGTGTGTGTGGAACCCGTACCCCAGTGAGAGTCAGTGTGTGTGGAACCTGTACCCCAGTGAGAGTCAGTGTGTGTGGAACCCACACCCCAGTGAGTGTCAGTGTGTGTGGAACCTGTACCCCAGTGAGTGTCAGTGTGTGTGGAACCCGTACCCAAGTGAGAGTCAGTGTGGGTGGAACCCGTACCACAGTGAGAGTCCGTGTGTGAGCAACCCATACCCCAGTGAGAGTCAGTGAGTGTGGAACCCGTACACCAGTGAGAGTCAGTGTGTGAGGAACCCGTACCCCAGTGAGTGTCAGTGTGTGTGGAACCCGTACCCCAGTGAGAGTCCGTGTGTGAGGAACCCGTACCCCTGTGAGTGTCAGTGTGTGTGGAACCCGTACCCCAGTGAGAGTCAGTGTGTGTGGAACACGTACCCCAGTGAGAGTCAATCTGTGTGGAACCCGTACCCCAGTGAGAGTAGGTGTGTGTGGAGCCCGTAGCCCAGTGAGAGTCAGTGGGTGTGGATCCCGTACCCCAGTGAGAGTCAGTGTGTGTGGAACCCGTACCCCAGTGAGAGTCAGTGCGTGTAACCCGTACCCCAGTGAGAGTCAGTGTGTGTGGAACCCGTACCCCAGTGAGAGTCAGTGTGTGTGGAACCTGTACCCCAGTGAGAGTCAGTGTGTGTGGAAACCGTACCCCAGTGAGAGTCAGTGTGTGTGGAACCCGTACCCCAGTGAGAGTCAGTGTGTGTGGAACCCTTACCCCAGTGAGAGTCAGTTTGTGTGGAACCCGTACGCCAGTGAGAGTCAGTGTGTGTGGAACCCGTACCCCAGTGAGAGTCAGTGTGTGTGGAGCCCGCAGCCCAGTCAGAGTCAGTGTGTGTGGATCCCGTACCCCAGTGAGAGTCAGTGTGTGTGGAACCCGTACCGCAGTGAGAGTCAGTGTGTGTGGAGCCCGTAGCCCAGTGAGAGTCAGTGGGTGTGGATCCCCTACCACAGTGAGAGTCAGTGTGTGTGGAACCCGTACCACAGTGAGAGTCAGTGTGTGTGGAACCCGTACCCCAGTGAGAGTCAGTGTGTGTGGAAACCGTACCCCAGTGAGAGTCAGTGTGTGTGGTACCCATCCCCCAGTGAGAGTCAGTGTGTGTGGAACCAGTACCCCAGTGAGAGTCAGTGTGAGTGGAACCCGTACCCCAGTTAGAGTCAGTGTGTGTGGGACACGTACCCCAGTGAGAGTCAGTGTCTGTGGACCCAGTACCCCAGTGAGAGTCAGTGTGTGTGGGACCCGTACCCCAGTGAGAGTCAGTGTGTGTGGGACCCATACCCCAGTGAGAGACAGTGTGTGTGGAACCCGTTCCCCAGTGAGAGTCAGTGTGTGTGGGACCCATACCCCAGTGAGAGTCAGTGTGTGTGGGACCCGTACCCCAGTGAGGGTCAGTGTCTGTGGAACCTGTACCCCTGTGAGAGTCAGTGTGTGTGGGACCCGTACCCCAGTGAGAATCAGTTTGTGTGGAACCCGTACCCCAGTGAGAGTCAGTGAGTGTGGAACTCGTACCCCAGTGAGAGTCAGTGTGTGTGGGACCCGTACCCCAGTGAGAGTCAGTGTGTGTGGAACCCGTACACCAGTGAGAGTCAGTGTGTGTGGAACCCGTACCTCAGTGAGTGTCAATGTCTGTGGAACCCGTATCCCAGTGAGAGTCAGTGTGTGTGGAAGCCGTACCACAGTGAGAGTCAGTGTCTGTGGAACCCTTACCCCAGTGAGAGTCAGTGTGTGTGGAACCCGTACCCCAGTGAGAGTCAGTGTGTGTGGAACCCGCACCCCAGTCAGAGTCAGTGTGTGTGGAACCCGTACCCCAGTGAGTGCCAGTGTGTGTGGAACCTGTAACCCAGTGAGTGTCAGTGTGTGTGGAACCCGTACCCAAGTGAGATAAGTGTGTGTGGAACCCGTATACCAGTGAGAGTCCGTGTGTGAGGAACCCGTACCCCAGTGAGTGTCAGTGTGTGTGGAATCCGTACCCCAGTGAGATTCCGTGTGTGAGGAACCCGTACCCCAGTGAGAGTCCGTGTGTTTCGAACCCGTACCTCAGTGAGAGTCAGTGTGTGTGGGACCCGTACCCCAGTGAGAGTCAATGTGTGTGGAGCCCGTAGCCCAGTGAGAGTCAGTGGGTGTGGATCCCGTACCCCAGTGAGAGTCAGTGTGTGTGGAACCCGTACCCCAGTGAGAGACAGTGTGTGTGGAACCCGTACCCCAGTGAGAGTCAGTGTGTGTGGAACCCGTACCCCAGTGAGAGTCAGTGTGTGTGGAACCTGTACCCCAGTGAGAGTCAGTGTGTGTGGAACCCGTACCCCAGTGAGAGTCAGTGTGTGTGGAACCCGTACCCCAGTGAGAGTCAGTGTGTGTGGAGCCTGTAGCCCAGTGAGAGTCAGTGGGTGTGGATCCCGTACCCCAGTGAGAGTCAGTGTGTGTGCAACCCGTACCCCAGTGAGAGTCAGTGTGTGTGGAGCCCGTACCCCAGTGAGAGTCAGTGTCTGTGGAACCCGTACCCCAGTGAGAGTCAGTGTGTGTGGAACCCGTACCCCAGTGAGTGTCAGTGTGTGTGGAACCCGTTCCCCAGTGAGAGTCAGTGTGTGTGGAACCCGTACCCCAGTGAGAGTCAGTGTGTGTGGAACCCGTACCCCAGTGAGAGTCAGTGTGTGTGGGACCCGTACCCCACTGAGAGTCAGTGTGTGTGGAACCCGTACCCCAGTGAGAGTCAGTGTGTGAGGGACCGTACCCCAGTGAGAGTCAGTGTGTGTGGACCCCGTACCCCAGTGAGAGTCAGTGTGTGTGGAACCCGTACCCCAGTGAGAGTCAGTGTGTGTGGAACCCGTACCCCAGTGAGAGTCAGTGTGTGTGGAACCCGTACACCAGTGAGAGTCAGTGTGTGTGGAACCCATACCCCAGTGAGAGTCAGTGTGTGTGGAACCCATACCCAAGTGAGAGTCAGTGTGAGTGGAACCCGTACCCCAGTGAGAGTCAGTATGTGTGGGACACGTACACCAGTGAGAGTCAGTGTCTGTGGACCCCGTACCCCAGTGAGAGTCAGTGTGTGTGGGACCCGTACCCCAGTGAGAGTCAGTGTGTGTGGGACCCATACGCCAGTGAGAGACAGTGTGTGTGGAACCCGTACCCCAGTGAGAGTCAGTGTGTGTGGAATCCGTACCCCAGTGAGAGTCAGTGTCTGTGGAACCCATACATTAGTGAGAGTCAGTGTGTGTGGGACCCATACCCCAGTGAGAGTCAGTGTGTGTGGGACCCGTACCCCAGTGAAGTTCAGTGTCTGTGGAACCCGTACCCCAGTGAGAGTCAGTGTGTGTGGGACCCGTGCCCCAGTGAGCATCACTGTGTGTGGAACCCGTACCCCAGTGAGAGTCAGTGAGTGTGGAACCCGTACCCCAGTGAGAGTCAGTGTGTGTGGGTCCCGTATCCCAGTGAGAGTCAGTGTGTGTGGAACCCGTACCCCTGTGGGAGTCAGTGTGTGTGGGACCCGTACCCCAGTGAGAGTCAGTGTGTGTGGAACCCGTACCCCAGTGAGAGTCAGTGTGTGTGGAACCCGTACCCCAGTGAGAGTCAGTGTGTGTGGAACCCGTACCCCAGTGAGAGTCAGTGTGTGTGGAACCCGTACTCCAGTGAGAGTCAGTGTGTGTGGAACCCGTACCCCAGTGAGAGTCAATGTGTGTGGAACCCGTACCCCAGTGAGAGTCAGTGTGTGTGGAACCCGTACCCCAGTGAGAGTCAGTGTGTGTGGAACCCGTACCCCAGTGAGAGACAGTGTGTGTGGAACCCATACCCCAGTGAGAGTCAGTGTGTGTGGAACCCGTACCCCAGTGAGAGTCAGTGTGTGTGGAACCCGTACCCCAGTGAGA
Organism: Somniosus microcephalus; assembly: GCF_052327205.1. Taxonomy (NCBI): domain Eukaryota; kingdom Metazoa; phylum Chordata; class Chondrichthyes; order Squaliformes; family Somniosidae; genus Somniosus; species Somniosus microcephalus. The sequence continues at coordinate 168,325 of NW_028225765.1, forward strand.
GTCAGTGTGTTTGGTACCAGTACCCCAGTGAGTGTCAGTGTGTGTGGAACATGTACCCCATTGAGAGTCAGTGCGTGTGGAACCCGTACCCCAGTGAGAGTCCGTGTGTGAGGAACCCGCACCCCAGTCAGAGTCAGTGTGTGTGGAACCCGTACCCCAGTGACTGCCAGTGTGTGTGGAACCTTTAACCCAGTGTGTGTCAGTGTGTGTGGAACCCGTACCCAAGTGAGAGTCAGTGTGTGTGGAACCCGTACCCCAGTGAGAGTCCATGTGTGAGGAACCCGTACCCAAGTGAGTGTCAGTGTGTGTGGAACCCGTACCCCAGTGAGATTCCGTGTGTGAGGATCCCGTACCCAAGTGAGTGTCAGTGTGTGTGGAACCCGTACCTCAGTGAGAGTCAGTGTGTGTGGGACCCGTACCACAGTGAGAGTCAGTGTGTGTGGAGCCCGTAGCCCAGTGAGAGTCAGTGGGTGTGGGACCCGTACCCCAGTGAGAGTCAGTGTCTGTGGAACCCTTACCCCAGTGAGAGTCAGTGTGTGTGGGACCCGTACCCCAGTGAGAGTCAGTGTCTGTGGAACCCGTACCCCAGTGAGAGTCAGTTTGTGTGGGACCCGTACCCCAGTGAGAGACAGTGTGTGTGGGACCCGTACCCCAGTGAGAGTCAGTGTGTGTGGGACCCGTACCCCAGTGAGAGTCAGTGTCTGTGGAACCCGTACCCCAGTGAGAGTCAGTTTGTGTGGGACCCGTACCCCAGTGAGAGACAGTGTGTGTGGGACCCGTACCCCAGTGAGAGTCAGTGTGTGTGGAACCCGTACCCCAGTGAGAGTCAGTGTGTGTGGAACCCGTACCCCAGTAAGAGTCAGTTTGTGTGGGACCCGTACCCCAGTGAGAGACAGTGTGTGTGGGACCCGTACCCCAGTGAGAGTCAGTGTGTGTGGGACCCGTACCCCAGTGAGAGTCAGTGTCTGTGGAACCCGTACCCCAGTGAGAGTCAGTTTGTGTGGGACCCGTACCCCAGTGAGAGACAGTGTGTGTGGGACCCGTACCCCAGTGAGAGTCAGTGTGTGTGGAACCCGTACCCCAGTGAGAGTCAGTGTGTGTGGAACCCGTACCCCAGTGAGAGGCAATGTGTGTGGGACCCGTATCTCAGTGAGAGTCAGTGTGTGTGGAACCCGTACCCCAGTGAGAGTCAGTGTGTGTCGGACCGGTACCCCACTGAGAGTCAGTGTGTGTGGAACCCGTACCCCAGTGAGAGTCAGTGTGTGTGGAACCTGTACCCCAGTGAGAGTCAGTGTGTGTGGAACCCGCACCCCAGTGAGTGTCAGTGTGTGTGGAACCTGTACCCCAGTGAGTGTCAGTGTGTGTGGAACCCGTACCCAAGTGAGAGTCAGTGTGGGTGGAACCCGTACCACAGTGAGAGTCCGTGTGTGAGCAACCCATACCCCAGTGAGTGTCAGTGTGTGTGGAACCCGTACACCAGTGAGAGTCAGTGTGTGAGGAACCCGTACCCCAGTGAGTGTCAGTGTGTGTGGAACCCGTACCCCAGTGAGAGTCCGTGTGTGAGGAACCCGTACCCCTGTGAGTGTCAGTGTGTGTGGAACCCGTACCCCAGTGAGAGTCCGTGTGTGAGGAACCCGTACCCCAGTGAGAGTCCGTGTGTGTGGAACCCGTACCCCAGTGAGAGTCAATCTGTGTGGAACCCGTACCCCAGTGAGAGTAGGTGTGTGTGGAGCCCGTAGCCCAGTGAGAGTCAGTGGGTGTGGATCCCGTACCCCAGTGAGAGTCAGTGTGTGTGGAACCCGTACCCCAGTGAGAGTCAGTGTGTGTAACCCGTACCCCAGTGAGAGTCAGTGTGTGTGGAACCCGTACCCCAGTGAGAGTCAGTGTGTGTGGAACCTGTACCCCAGTGAGAGTCAGTGTGTGTGGAAACCGTACCCCAGTGAGAGTCAGTGTGTGTGGAACCCGTACCCCAGTGAGAGTCAGTGTGTGTGGAACCCTTACCCCAGTGAGAGTCAGTGTGTGTGGAGCCCGCAGCCCAGTCAGAGTCAGTGTGTGTGGATCCCGTACCCCAGTGAGAGTCAGTGTGTGTGGAACCCGTACCCCAGTGAGCTTCAGTGTGTGTGGAGCCCGTAGCCCAGTGAGAGTCAGTGGGTTTGGATCCCCTACCACAGTGAGAGTCAGTGTGTGTGGAACCCGTACCACAGTGAGAGTCAGTGTGTGTGGAACCCGTACCCCAGTGAGAGTCAGTGTGTGTGGAACCCGTACCCCAGTGAGAGTCAGTGTGTGTGGTACCCATCCCCCAGTGAGAGTCAGTGTGTGTGGAACCAGTACCCCAGTGAGAGTCAGTGTGAGTGGAACCCGTACCCCAGTTAGAGTCAGTGTGTGTGGGACACGTACCCCAGTGAGAGTCAGTGTCTGTGGACCCAGTACCCCAGTGAGAGTCAGTGTGTGTGGGACCCGTACCCCAGTGAGAGTCAGTGTGTGTGGGACCCATACCCCAGTGAGAGACAGTGTGTGTGGAACCCGTTCCCCAGTGAGAGTCAGTGTGTGTGGGACCCATACCCCAGTGAGAGTCAGTGTGTGTGGGACCCGTACCCCAGTGAGGGTCAGTGTCTGTGGAACCTGTACCCCTGTGAGAGTCAGTGTGTGTGGGACCCGTACCCCAGTGAGAATCAGTTTGTGTGGAACCCGTACCCCAGTGAGAGTCAGTGAGTGTGGAACCCGTACCCCAGTGAGTGTCAATGTCTGTGGAACCCGTATCCCAGTGAGAGTCAGTGTGTGTGGAAGCCGTACCACAGTGAGAGTCAGTGTCTGTGGAACCCTTACCCCAGTGAGAGTCAGTGTGTGTGGAACCCGTACCCCAGTGAGAGTCAGTGTGTGTGGAACCCGTACCCCAGTGAGAGTCAGTGTGTGTGGAACCCGTACCCCAGTGAGAGTCAGTGTGTGTGGAACCCGTACCCCAGTGAGAGTCAGTGTGTGTGGAACCCGTACCCCAGTGAGAGTCAGTGTGTGTGGAACCCGTACCCCAGTGAGAGTCAGTGTGTGTGGAACCCGTACCCCAGTGAGAGTCAGTGTGTGTGGAACCTGTACCCCAGTGAGAGTCAGTGTGTGTGGAACATGTACCCCAGTGAGAGTCAGTGCGTGTGGAACCCGTACCCCAGTGAGAGTCCATGTGTGAGGAACCCGCACCCCAGTCAGAGTCAGTGTGTGTGGAACCCGTACCCCAGTGAGTGTCAGTGTGTGTGGAACCCGTACCCCAGTGAGAGTCAGTGTGTGTGGAACCCGTATACCAGTGAGAGTCAGTGTGTGTGGAACCTGTAACCCAGTGAGTGTCAGTGTGTGTGGAACCCGTACCCCAGTGAGAGTCAGTGTGTGTGGAACCCGTATACCAGTGAGAGTCCGTGTGTGAGGAACCCGTACCCCAGTGAGTGTCAGTGTGTGTGGAATCCGTACCCCAGTGAGATTCCGTGTGTGAGGAACCCGTACCCCAGTGAGAGTCCGTGTGTTTCGAACCCGTACCTCAGTGAGAGTCATTGTGTGTGGGACCCGTACCCCAGTGAGAGTCAGTGTGTGTGGAGCCCGTAGCCCAGTGAGAGTCAGTGGGTGTGGATCCCGTACCCCAGTGAGAGTCAGTGTGTGTGGAACCCGTACCCCAGTGAGAGACAGTGTGTGTGGAACCCGTACCCCAGTGAGAGTCAGTGTGTGTGGAACCCGTACCCCAGTGAGAGTCAGTGTGTGTGGCACCTGTACCCCAGTGAGAGTCAGTGTGTGTGGAACCCGTACCCCAGTGAGAGTCAGTGTGTGTGGAACCCGTACCCCAGTGAGAGTCAGTGTGTGTGGATCCTGTAGCCCAGTGAGAGTCAGTGGGTGTGGATCCCGTACCCCAGTGAGAGTCAGTGTGTGTGGAACCCGTACCCCAGTGAGAGTCAGTGTGTGTGGAGCCCGTACCCCAGTGAGAGTCAAAGTCTGTGTAACCCGTACCCCAGTGAGAGTCAGTGTGTGTGGAACCCGTACCCCAGTGAGTGTCAGTGTGTGTGGAACCCGTTCCCCAGTGAGAGTCAGTGTGTGTGGAACCCGTACCCCAGTGAGAGGCCGTGTGTTTCGAACCCGTACCTCAGTGAGAGTCAGTGTGTGTGGGACCCGTACCCCAGTGAGAGTCAGTGTGTGTGGAGCCCGTAGCCCAGTGAGAGTCAGTGGGTGTGGATCCCGTACCCCAGTGAGAGTCAGTGTGTGTGGAACCCGTACCCCAGTGAGAGACAGTGTGTGTGGAACCCGTACCCCAGTGAGAGTCAGTGTGTGTGGAACCCGTACCCCAGTGAGAGTCAGTGTGTGTGGAACCTGTACCCCAGTGAGAGTCAGTGTGTGTGGAACCCGTACCCCAGTGAGAGTCAGTGTGTGTGGAACCCGTACCCCAGTGAGAGTCAGTGTGTGTGGAGCCTGTAGCCCAGTGAGAGTCAGTGGGTGTGGATCCCGTACCCCAGTGAGAGTCAGTGTGTGTGGAACCCGTACCCCAGTGAGAGTCAGTGTGTGTGGAGCCTGTACCCCAGTGAGAGTCAGTGTCTGTGGAACCCGTACCCCAGTGAGAGTCAGTGTGTGTGGAACCCGTACCCCAGTGAGTGTCAGTGTGTGTGGAACCCGTTCCC